>NW_013525380.1:15924-21958 GCF_000836215.1 Papilio polytes | reverse complement strand
ACCCACCTGCAAGCATTACCTTTCGGATAAAAAATGAATTATCAAAATCGGTCCACTAGCGGCGGAGTTATGCCGTAACACACATAAAAAATAAAAATAAAAAAAAACATACAGACGAATTGAGTACCTCCTTCTTTTGGGAAGTCGGTCAAAAAAGGAGGAAGATGATGATGATGATGAAGGGTAGGCAACGCATCTGCAATTGCGGATGTTATGGGCAACGGTCGCTATCCATTTCGGTGGATTCAGGTGGCTTGCTCGTTTGCCACCTGTTATTATATAAAAAAATGATGATGGCGTTATCCGCGATTATACGTGGTAGAGCCCGTTAACATCTTGGCAAGAATGTGCTGGCTCGCTTCACGCAATACGCAGAGGACAGACGTGAAGTGGAAGAAATTCTGCGTTTAGCCTGATTAATGAGCGTGGCGGAGGCCTAATTTTAGTCCCTTCTGGGAAATGGAAGTAAAGATAAGGAAGCTTTACGGAAGTGGAAATATTCTATTTACTGTTTCATTCCTCTGTAGATAAAAAATGTACGCATAGAAATTGAATATTACACATGTGTCACGTCAAATCTATTCCCCTTATTGTACGAAAAGAGTAGAAAGATGGATTAAAATTATGTCTCCGGTATGTACACTTATCAGATGAAAGACAAAATAGCTTCCATTTCACCCCTGTCTCCTGTGTGGTCGTCTAGTGCCAGCATATGTGTACCAAGTTGGTATAGCGGACTCTACCACTGTAGTCATTCATCTCATTTTCGTCATCCCTTCTTAATCTTTCAAGCAGTTAATAATTACTCTACGCTCTCCTGTATGAAGACTTGGTGTTTGTAGATCTCCGTGTACCCTGCTATACTATTCATATCGCATGTGTTCGATGTAGCCGGCGAAATCGATAGTACACCTCGCAAGTAGTATCTTAAAACGCCACGCTCCAACTCCGGGAAAGTAATACCTCCACCGGAATCCCCGTTGCATACTGCGGTACCTGATTTAATGAAAACTCTTTAGTGGTAGAACCAGCTCGCCACCCGCAATACCACGACCATGTAAGAAATCATCACTAGCTCACTATACGTTCCCTCTGAGGGGGAGCCTACTCTAAGTGGGTCATAGTCAACTACGCTGCACTGCGGGTTGGTTGATTTCACGTATTATTCCCAACCGTCACCCGTTCTGTCCCCAAATGACAATAAAAAGTTCCATTCGTCCCACCTTTTAGTCCCACTACACCAATAACGCGACACATGGAACCGTTATGAAATAAAATAACTTCCAACCGTCTCCTCGTCGCGAAAGGTGGGACGGATGAAACATTTTATTCTCATCTGTTCCCACGTGGGGACAGAGTTGAGTGACTGTTGGGTATAATCCGACTTCACGCATATCTTTGATTTTTTTCGCCATTTAATGTGCAGGCATCACGATGTTTTCCATTACCGTAAGAACGTTGGGTAAATTATTTACATATGAAATTTTATAAATCAAAAATCGCATTAGTACAGCGGGATTCGAACCCAAGACCTGTAGACAAGTCAAATGCTTAAACCCCTAAGCCATCGACTTATTTGCTATTTAGCTAATTTGCTTACCATTCGTATAACCCGCGCAGAATTTGTCATTGGTGAGTAAAATATTGTAATTTTCGGGTAATATTGAGAGGCATTCTTGGATTGGTATGTACGGCATATCCACAGTCCGAAGTCTTAACGACTGTTGCAGTTCCTCCGTGAAACCCCAACCACTGAACTAAAACAATAATGAAGTTATAACAGTCACGAAAAATAACAATAAAAAGCCTTTATTCAGATAATTAAATTACTGTCACATTATATAAATTCAATTGTCACTTCAATTGAATTTTATTATCAATTTTTTTTTTTCGTTTTATTTGATTTATATAAATTATAACACGGCTAAACTCACGTGATAACATTCGGTGTAGGCACCGACAGTTTCGAACCCGTTGGGGGTCCTTCTTCACGGTCGGTTCGGTTCTTCTTGTCGCTGCCTACACCGAATGTTATCACGTGAGTTTAGCCGTGTTATAATTTATATAGTATAATGTCTCACGAAAGTTTTAATAAGTTAATTTATTTGATTTGTTATTTATTATCTGTGTGTCCTCCACTTCACACTTCCACTTCCAAATTCTTCCATTCTTCCCTTCTTTTAGCCTTTCTTGACCAGGTCTCTCCTGCAGCCTTTTTTATGTCACCTTCCCATCGTTTGTGTTGTCTTCCACGTTCCTTTTTTTTGGTTACCAGTAGTTTATGGTTATACTCCATTTGTCTGCTCCGCGTAAAGTGTGTCCCGTCCATCTCTATTTAAGTTGTTTTATTGTTGTGATGATGTTAGTTAGTCTAGTTTTTTTTGCGATTACTGTACATTTAACCCTTCATACAAATACAGACATTATAACCCTGAACCCTTAGAAGCCAGATTTTTTAATTAAAAAATATATAAGTATACCCTTTACTGTGTTTTACTAATGGAGAAAAATAGAACACAATACAAAATGATACTTTTAATATCATAACGTCTATGCCAAATTTCATCGAGATCCGTTCAGCCGTTTAGGCTACAAACTTTAACATACATCCATCTATCTAAACTTTCGCATATTGATCATAAGATAATGTGCATTTTAGGTTAAATAAATATATTGGCTACTCGTAGCTTATGGTCTCTTGTCTACATTAGGGTTTTTATCCAATTTATTTACCCTCTAAGTTTAATAGCGTGAAAATATATAGCCTAAAGCATGACGTAAGTAAGGGCTTTTTATGAAATAAAAATGATTCAAAAATATGCTGTAATTGCTGACATCTTAGGCAACAAAGAAGTGTGTGTTTACGCTTTATTATTAGTATAGATAGTATACAGGTGTCACAAAAGGTTACTTACATAGGGATGGTCACCAGAAAAATAAAATAAAAATTGCCCTCTGGGTATTAAAAAAAATAAACGGCTTTTTTTTAAACTTAAAAAATTTACACCTTCTGGGGCACCTTCCTATGTACGTAACCTTTTGGGACACCCTGTAGATGAATTAATAACACTCACTTTGCCCGACCTACCGCTCCGTAATTGTGCTTTATTGAAATTCAAATCAAAACTCAAGCAGACAGGTCTCAAGTAAGATTTCAGTTCGAATAGTTGATCGACAATCAATACAGCAATATCCTCTTGATAATTCGCTTTTCTTCCGTAGAATCTGGCAGGTAGTTGTATGCTTTTCACCTGAAAAAAAAAATACCACGACCACATAGAAGACAGGCGTGAAATGGAAGCACCTCCGTGTTTCGTCTGATGAGTGTGGTCCGGCCTAATTTAAGTCCCTTTCTCTTTACCACTCTTTTCTTATAAGGAGAGGATGGGAAGGGGAGGTGGATTTGACGGTGGAGGGGATGCATAGGAAGGGAAATATCCTCATTATGTGCGTCTTCTCCTCCGTCGGATAAAGGTAGACACCGCTTCTGCGATCGCGGATGTCTATGAGCAGCGGTCACTTCGTCAATTTGGCGGGTTCAGGGTAATTATAGTTTGTCTAAATAAGATAGATTAGTTTGATAAAGTGTTGGACATCTGGCTTTTTGTATATCTCGCAATTAAAGACGAAAATGAAATGGTAGCGGAGGCGGAGTTACCATTTCTTGCGGAAGTTCCGCACTTGCGGATGCGGAAGCAGATTTCTGTTATCCGTTACAACCCTGGTTTGATAGATACATATTCTACGTGATCAGGAATAAAGTCTAGAACATTATTTTGAAATTTTGCGTGTTTCTATATACTAGCCACTTCCAAAAACAGTATATTTTTTAACATAAATAAACCAGCGCTTGACCACGACTCCACCTAACCTAAGTGAAGACGCGGCTGAAGGATAGCACGCGCTAGCTGAATAAGTGCCGATTCACCCTGCTTCTTGAGGGCACCCACGTTATAACTGGACGGGTACACTGAGGCCGGCAACTTTTTCCTTTGAAGATGGATCCAAGAAAGGATGAAGAGTAGCCGTACGTCTCAAAGTTCGGTGGTAAAAAGGGGACGGGGGAATAAGATCATATAATTTCAATAAAAATTTCTTACGTTGCGTTTTTGGACGTAATCTGCATCTTTAGGTTCGTCCCAAAGTAAGTACAGCTTCCCAGCGGCGACTGCGAAATTAGATGCAGGCCTTTTCGCTGTTCTAGAATTATCCCAGAAACAGTGAGCCACTGGAAATAAAAGAATAAATAGCGCAAATAAAAGAGGCAATTTCATGATGTAAGAATATGCAAATGCACTGAATATCTATATTACCAATCTTACTAATCTTACTTCTTACTAATATTATAAATGCGAAAGTTTGGATGGTTGTTAGAGTTTGTAGCCTAAACGGCTGAACGGATCTGGATGAAATTCGGCATAGATGTAAAGGATAGTCTGGAATAACACATAGGCTACTTTCTTTTGTTTTTATTAATACCACGCGGACGGAGTCGCGGGCGAAAGCTAGTAATATTATAAATGCGAAAGTTTAGATGGATGCATGGATGTTTGTTAGAGTTTGTAGCCTAAACTGCTGAACCGATTTCAATGAAATTTGGTACAGATGTAGAGGATAGTCTAGAAAAACACATACACTACTCTCTTTTTTTTTAATTTCACGCGGACAGAGTCGCGGGCGAAAGTTATTATTAATATTATCAATGCAAAGTTTAGTTTATAGCCTAAAATTCTGAATAAATCTAGATGAAATTTGTCATAGATATAGTCTGGAAGAACACCTAGGCAACTTACTTTTTTTTTATTCCATGCCGGAACTGCGGAAGTTAGTTTTTAATGTTAGCAAGAAATATACCTGAAATGATAGCTGATGTGCTTATTAGACTACCAGCGCACTGGTACATGTGGGTTCCATTTGACTTCCGGTAGACTCCTATATGCCACGGCACCTCTGCTCTATCAGCCTCAAGGGCGTTTGTTATCAGTTCGGTGCCTTGCGGCGTCACTGTTCCGCATTCTGTAACAAATCATACTAATATTATAAATGCGAAAGTTTATATGGATGTTTGAAGCCTAAACGGCTGAACGGATTTAGAGGATAGTCTGGAAGAACATATAGGCTACTCGCTTTTGTGCTTTTTTTAATTCACCGTGGACGGAGTCGCGGGCGAAAGGTAGTATTATAAATGCGGAAGTTTAGATGGATATTTGTTAGAGTTTGTAACCTAAATGGACGAATGGATTTCGATGTTTGGTATAGATGTAGAGAATAGTCTGGAAGAACATATAGGGTACTCACTTTTGTGTTTTTTAGTTGATCCGTTTAGGCTACAAACTCTAGCAAACATCCATCTAAACTTACGCTTTTATAATATTAAGAGCTTGTCCCACAATTCTTGTAGATTGTTAACAAACCAACGTATAAAACATATGGAAACATCAGATTTTAGTACTCTATCTGACAGTGACGCTAGATATTAGAGTCTTCTCAGCCAGTGGTGGGACAGGCTAGCAAGATTAATTTAGCAAACTCACCCAGTTCACAGATCGCGATGTAATCAAAAACACCGTCAATGCAGCGCATGAACGGGTGTATGCCGTAGTGATAGTAATATGGCTTATTGCATTCCGCACTCACAACAGTTCCTGAGGGGACTAAAGAACCGCATACTTTTGCACCTTTGATACTGTTTTCACCACCTTCTAAACAATGATAAGTCACACTTGGATGTGATTTAAGTTCGCAGTAACCTGAAAGTAGAAGTAGATCATCTAGATTTCTTTTTCTATACTTTTTGACCGACTTCCAAAAAGAAGGAGGTACTCAATTCGTCTGTATGTTTTTTTATGTTTGTTACGGCATAACTCCGCCGCTAGTGGACCGATTTTGATAATTCTTTTTTTATCCGAAAGGTAGTGCAGGTGGATCCCATTTTTCTGTTTGATTTTTGGAGTCAAAGACTACGACGTAGTTAAATAGTTTAGCACAATATCGCGTGACGAAATTTGATGTCTTTTTTGCTTTCTTTGTTTTT
>NW_013525380.1:0-13604 GCF_000836215.1 Papilio polytes | reverse complement strand
GTATTTTGTTTTGTTTTTAGTGCATTTTGTTTTGTTTTTCGTGTATTTTGTTTGGAAGTCGGTTTTGTTTTTTTATTAAAAAGTTTTATTTCATAAGGTGGCAAACGAATAAACGGCCGCCTGAAACCAACAAAACGGCGAAGCGACCGCTGCCCATACACATCCGCAATTGCAGATGCGTTGCCCACTCTTAATCGACGGAGGTGGAGACGCACATAAAGAGGATATTTCCCCTTCCTATGCATCTCCTTCGCCGTCAAATCGACTTTTCTCATCCTTTCCTTTTCAGAACAGGGTGGAAAAGGAAAGGGACTTTAATTAGACCTCGGGTAAGCATACTCATCAGACTGTAAGCGGAATTGTTTCCACTTGACGCATGTCTTCTGTGTCGTGTTATTGCACCGAGCGAGCCGGCCTATTTGTGCGGTTTAAGCGGGCCATGCCACTGTTAAACATGGGAATTTTCAGAAATAGGCTGTTTACTAAATTAAGGATCAATGAATGAATATTGGTCCAAGTCCCATGTATTTAAAAAAAATATATACTCACGTATACAGTCTGGAATAAGATTCGACCAATTTCCTTCGAAGCAGAAAATGGAGGTTTGTCCATTCGCAACATAGCCCTTGTCACAAGTGACGTTTAGTAATATACTTTCGTAGATAGATCCTGGTTTACCATCAGTCCGGCCCTGTGTCACATATCTGCCGTGTTTAGGGTAAGCAGGAAGTATGCATTTCGGTTTATCGTCTTTGATACTGAAAATAATGTTATCGATTAAGCAATTGGTTAATAATCTATACTAATATAATAAAGCGTAAACACACGAATTTGAATAACTCTTTCTTTAATAAAAAACACTTACGTCAAGCTTAAGGCAATATATTTATAAACTTAGGGGGTAAATTGGATATAAAATATAATGCGGGAAAGGGACCATAAATTGCAAGCTGTCAACATTAAGGAAGCAAGGTTATTGTGGTAACAGCAATAGGGAATATGCATGTATTTTTTTTCTTTTTTTAAACGATTCTACTTGTTGTAAAATAACCACATAAATTGACGCGAAAATATTCAACCATTGAGCTAAAAATAATAAAATAAAATTACGACCATTTTCAAGCGACTAAAACGCGACCGGAGTTATAATTCTATTCATTAATTTATTATTTTAAAGTTTGTTTATTAATTTTTTATTTTAAAGTTGGTTTTGATATGGTGTTTACAGTAAAATACTTCAAGAGTGTATTTCTATATAAACTAACGTAAGTGAACTGTGTATTGTCAGCACAGCGACGCCATAGATAAGCCACTTGCTTCGACCAATAGTGTGCGTTTTAGAACTTAACGAAGGAATTTGAAAAAAGACACTTTTTAATGATTAAATTTTGCCACTAAATCACATTATATTTAAAAAAATCTTTGCAGGTCTGTTTTTATAGTAATAAAGTATACTTAAAAAAAGTTTGGTACAATTTGGCGTCATATGCATATTGCCTATTGTGACCTTTGCAATTGAGAATTTGACAAATGTAAATAATAAGATAAAGTTTTTATAATTTTATGCACATGAAGCCGTACGGTAACATGATCAAGCATGTACAATCGAGGAATGTCGCAGTGTTCCACTTTAAAATATAGTTTTAACGTTTTATAGGCAGTATGACGTGGAACAATTAATTTGCAATTACGTTGTTCAATATTACCTATAGAAATACTATATAATTGTTATATTAATTGTGTTCAACATATCAATAAACTATTTCTATTTTCCTTCCTGTTTCGTATTGTTATTTAACTATTTTTGACGATCTGTTGCCCGCGATTTCGTTCGCGTGGTATTAGAAAACACACGAACTATGTAAATTACAAAAAACTACGTATCCCTCGGGAACCGGACATGTCTCGGGGATGAAGCTTATCCCATGTGTACTCCAGACTTTGTTTTATATCTGTGCCAAATTTCATTAAGATATGTTGAACCGTTGCAGAATGATCATGTAAACATTAAAAAACTAAACTAATGAATCCCACGGGAACCGTAACTATTCCCGGGATAAAAAGTAGCCTATGTGTTCTTCCAGACTATGCTATAAACCTGTGCCAAATTTCATGGAGATCCGATCAGCCGTTTAGGCTACAAACGCTAACAAACATCCATCCATCTAAACTTTCGCATTTGTAATATTAGTAAGATAAGATGTATTCTGTATTCTTAAAAGTTATTTGTTAATCTGTACTATCAATACATTTATCTTTATTTAAAACAACAATATTGTTGGGAAAATATTAGGAAACGGAAGGAATAGTGAGGGGTAGTTTTATAAAAAATATGGCAAGGAGTGGCTCGGGTGTTGCAGTCTCGGCGCTCAGTCGCCATCAATCTGTGTTTTACTAGTCGTCACAACCACAACGGAATTTTCGATATATTTGCATTGGAGTTCAGTTTATGTATTTTAAAGTAATTTACAAGTATTGTTAATATGGCCGTCCGTCTATATTTTAAAGTAATTTACAAGTATTGTTAATATGGCCGTCCGTCTATAATTTAAACTAATTTACAGGTATTGTTAATATGGCCGTCCGTCTATATTTTAAAGGAAGTCGTTTGTGGAAATATCTAAAGGTATTTACCAGTTTTGTCAAACATCTTGTAAGATCGCACGAGGAACTTAACTTTAGAGAACCGTAGTACACACGCAAGATATTCTAATGTAATTTTGTCAACTAACAATGTCTTGAAAGCGTAATATTTTGACCAATTAAGGAGCGGCAACTGAACAGGGTAATGTCGACATTTTGTGTTAATGATTTAGTTCCGAAAAGTTGGAAAACTGGATATATCAGCACAGGAAGATCGCACATATGCTGAGTGGTTATCACTAATAAAAAAAATATATAGAGTAGTTAATCTAGTTCGAATCGTTTCGCTAGTCAGTAGCAGAATATAAAGAAAAAATTACCTTAATCCATTTTCTTTTGGTATTTGACACCATGCAGATTGGCTTGCGACTGAAATAAATCAAAGAAATCATTAATACCTACATTTCTTCAACAGATGGCGTTGTTTTTTTATCTAAAAATGTCATTACGAGGAACGAAGTCAGAACTCGTGCATGATTTGAGACAAAGCAATCGTTATGTTATTAACAATTGTAATAACAATATCAATCGAGCCAAAAGGAAATATTGGTTCGTTGAATCGGTGGGTCACCTATCGGGAAACATCCGGTCTTGAGTTGGCACATCATTCAATAGAGTGCCCTTGTTATTGACGTGCCAAATCGGACACTACTCATAAACATATGAAATTGAAATTGAAATTTATTAAAAACAGGTTAATAATTAACAATAAAAGTTATAACCAATTAAAATATATTCAAATAACTTAAAAGCATCACAGGCCAAGAATTAAATTCAAACGAGTTATTCATAATTATAACTAGATAAAAAAACAATAACGGGCTACAAAATGTTTTTGTTTTCCTGGTTTTTTAATCAATTTTTTTCTATAATTGTAAAGTAAAAGAAAGTAATTTGAAAACGACTAAAGTAAGGCCTAAAAAACATTCCAATACTCACATACGATAACAAACAATTTGTATAACATTTCACTAATTTAACACTTTATGAAGTGCTAAATTAACCTTTTAAAAAACAACCTTCCTCACACGACTGCCATTGGCTAAATCATATCACGACTGAGGTCAATTCAAGAAAATTAAATCGCATTATAGTGATGTACTTGACAGATCTTTTTTTATAATAAAAGTGGACAAACGAGCGGCGAGAACACCGAGGTGATGAACGACGCCCATGGACATCCGCAACACTAGAGGAACTAGGTGCGTTGCCGGCCATTGAAGAAATGATAGGCTCGCTTCTTGAAGGACCCTAAGTCGTATTGGTTTGGAAATACCGCCGAGGATATCTTACTTGCAATTGAATGAACCCATCGTTGCAATCTCACTAATATTATAAATGCAAAAGTTTAGATGGATGTTTGTTAGCATTTGTAGCCTAAACAGCTTAACGGATCTCCATGAAATTTGGCACAGGTTTAAGGCATAGTCTGGAAGAACACATAGGCTACTTTTTATGCCGGGAATAATTAGGGTTCCCTTGGGATTCATTAATTCAGTTTTTAATGTTTACTCGATCATTCTGCAACGGTTCAACATATCTTATTGAAATTTGGCACAGATATAAAACAAAGTCTGGAGTACACATGGGATAAGGTTCATCCCCGAGAAATCTCCGGTTCCCGAGGGATACGTAGCTTTTTGTTATTTATATAGTTCGTATGTTTTCTAATACCACGCGGACGAAGTCGCGGGAAACAGCTCGTGCAGTCATAAATATACCTTCTTTCTTGGGCCCGCGACTTCGTCTGCGCGGAATTAAAAAAGATGGTTAAGTAGCCTGCATTCTTTTAGGTTATGCTCTACATCTATGCCGATTTCTTTTTTTTGTTATAAAAATGTTCTAATAATGAAAAAAATACAATTTTAAATAAATAAATGAATAAATAAAATAAAATGAGCATTTAAACAAAGGGATAGTACATCACTACATTTGCGTGGTGGGGAATTATTGTTATTGCGGTATTCCCAGCACATCTGTACATTGATATTCAAACTTTAGTGAAGCTCAGAATATCGCACAAGACTATAATACTAATATAATATTGTTTCAAATCAAATTAAACTATGAAGTTTTAACTATATTATCATCATCATCATCATCACCAGCTCACTCTATGTCCCCACCGAGGGGCTCGGAGCCTACCCTAATCAGGGGTGACTAGGCCATAGTCAACCACGCTGCACTGCGGGTTGGTTGACTTCACACATATCTTTGAATTTCTTCTCCGATATGTGCAGGCATAACGATGTTTTCCTTCACCGTAAGAACGTAGGGTAAATTATGTACATATGAAAATTCTAAAAATCGAATATCACATTGGTACGACGGGATTCGAACCCAAGACCTGTATTACAAGTCAAGTGCTTAAACCACGA
Organism: Papilio polytes; assembly: GCF_000836215.1. NCBI lineage: Eukaryota > Metazoa > Arthropoda > Insecta > Lepidoptera > Papilionidae > Papilio > Papilio polytes. The sequence continues at coordinate 8,583 of NW_013525380.1, read as the reverse complement.
GCCACGACGCTTTCAACTACAGTCTTAACTGAACTATTCCCACTGTTCAGTTAAAATAATTCAATTAATGGAAAGTGCATATTACCCTAGAGTCACTTTTAAAACATATAAAAAAACGCTTTTTCTTACATTAACTACCCTCATCTATGTACATCTATTGTTTAAAATAATATTAGTACCGTGCTCTAGAATTGATGCAACACTAGATTGTCGGCATAAACGTCACGTCCCGAACTAACAGGACTTTCACCTGAAGGTAGCTGATATGGTCGATTGTATTATAGGGATTTTTAATTTGACGGGACTTTTTTTTTATAACATAAGGTGGCAAACGGGCAAGCGGCCACTTGAATCCACCAAAATGGCGAAGCGACCGCTGCCCATAGATATCCGCAATTGCAGATGCGTTGCCTACGCTTATACGACGGAGGAGGTAACGCATATAAAGAGGATATTTCCCCTTCCTATGGATCTCCTCCACCGTCAAATCCACTTCCCCTTCCCATCCTCTCCTTATAAGAAAAGGGTGGTCAAGAGAAAGGGACTTAAATTAGGCCTCCGGCACTACACTCATCAGACGAAACACGGAATTGCTTCCATTTCACGCCTATCTTCTGTGTAGGAATCTATCACTTTGTATGGAAGGTAGCTGGTAAAGGGTGAGGGAATGTTATAGACGACCATTTTTTTAATTCCGCGCTAACGAAGTTTGCGGGCGACATCTCGTCAATACTAGCTGTTGCTCTCGTCTTTGTCCGCGGAAATATCTATTTTAATAAATACCATATAGCCAATGTTATTCAGTGATAACGAAATTTTGGTGAAAGATTTTTTAAAATTGGCCTTGTTGTTGAGTTAGTTATTTCAATACATACAAAAATACAAATCTTTCCTCTTCAGAATATAGACAATACATATAGATATCTAAATGCCAGTAAATACGTTATCTTGTAAGGTCAAAACAGGTTTTCCTTATGTATATTATGATTCACACATTATGAAGGCTCGTGGCTTGTATTACGCGTGAGTAGGTTTTACGTTATTAGAATAACATATGTACAATCGGGGAAATCCGCGGTGTTGAATTTACAGAATAATTGTCTTGTTCCTTGCAATGCGCAAACTCCACCTTACATATAATAAATGGCTGTTACTCGCGACTTACCCGCGTGAAATTTGAAAAAATTCTAAAAATGGCCTACGTTAGTCAGTGATAACATAGCTTTTTAATGATGCAAGAATTTTTGAAATCGGTCTTGTACATTTAAAGTTTTTTCAATAATTACAAAAATACAAATCTTTCCTTTTTATAACATAAGGTGGTAAATGAGCAAGCTACCTAAATCCACCGAAATGGAAAGCGGCCGCTGCCCATAACATCCGCAATTGCAGATGCTTTGCCTACCCTAAATTTACGGAGGAGGACACGCACTTAAAGAGGACATTTCCCCTTCCTATGCGTTCCCTCCACCGTCAAATCCACTTTTCCTTCCCATCCTCTCCTGTTAAAAAAAGGATGGAAAGGAAAAGGGACTAAAATTAGGCCTCTGGCACCACACTCATCAGACGAAACGCGGAATCGCTTCCACTTCACGCCTCTCTTTATAATATTAGTATAGACTAGGTGTTCTCGTGCGACTTCATACGCATGAAATTGTTTACATTTGTCAAATTATCAATTACAAATGTCAAAATGACATGATATGATGACAACCTTGCTTCCTTGATGTTGGCAGCAACTTATGGTCTCTTTCCCACATTAGTGTTTTTATACAAAATATTGATCCCCTAAGTTTAATGACGTGAAAATTTATAGCCTAAAGCGTGACATAAGTGTAGGGCTTTTTATTAAAAAAGATAATTATTCAAAAATATACTGTAATTGCTGACATCTTAGGCAACAAAGAAGTGTGTGTTTACGCTTTATTATAATAGTATAGATAATAATTTATACGTACAAACACATTTAAAAATGTCCAATGGATTTTCAGTGTCATCTCAATGTCCATAGAAAATTTAAGCGTAATTTAGTTACAGATTATATTATTTAAGATGGGACACCGTCAGATTCCCCGACTGTACATACCCATATTTACTAATATTATAAATGCAAACGTTTAGATGGATGGATGTTAGAGTTTGTAACCTATGCGCAAACTAAGTTGACTTTTAAAGAAAACTAAAAGTTCTTTTATTATCTGTTCAAAAACGTTAAACTCATAAAGTTCTATTTTTAAATTTAAATTTTTATCTCTTCCCTTGATTATTTTCTCTCTCTTTTAAAACAGTTTGGACACATTCTTTTTGTGTTATTCCAATACTGACTCTTTTAAACTGTGTTGTAGTTTTGTATACATTTTATTTTTCATAACATGTTTATGTACGAATTTTTTCTTTCATTTTATTTTTTACTCATATGTATGTGATAATTTCTACCTATCCGCCACTACTGACGTGTGGACGATTCCAAGGGTTCTCGCGGAAGATCAGCGCCGGTACTTCGATAGGAGCATCCAGTATTTATGACTGAGCGCGGACCCAATCCAGTCAGCATTGCAACGCTAATTTTAAATATATCTTTTTTTTTCATTTCATTAGTTACGTTTCTCAATATTTTGTGTTTAATTACTTTCTTTTTCATAATTGTAGTGTTGACAAGGATTAAACATTATTTTATTTTTAGCCTAAACGGAAGAACGGATTTTCATGATTTTTTTTACTATAATCATAAATTGCAATTTCGTAATACCTTGTTATCTTAGTAATACTAATAATTATAGATATACGAGTAGATAAAATTCTGTCTGTCGTCTACGTGATTTACGATATCAATAAACAATCTAAGAACAGACTACAGCACTGTAATTTTAATATTTTTATCCCTTTTTGGCCGAACTCCTTTGCGAAAAAGAGGTACTCAATTCGCCTGTATATTTCTTTTGCATTTTCGTCTGCATATTTCTTTATTCTCTTAGACTAAAGAGACAGCAATCTATCATCTTGCTTCTTACTAATATTATAAATGCGAAAGTTTAGATGGATGTTTGTTAGAGTTTGTAGCCTAAACGGCTGAACGAATTTCGATGAAATTTTGTATAGATGTAGAGGATAGTCTGGAAGAACATATAGGCTACTAACTTTTGTTTTATTTAATTCCTCGCAGATAAAGTCGCGGGCAAAAACTAGTGTGCTAGTGTATATGTATAGAGTGTAGATAATTTCATGCGCATGGGAACAGCTTGTTGTCAAACTTCGGTATATTATTAACTACAAATATACTCGAGTCATGCCACACGATATGTAATTGTGTAAATTGTCCTACATAACAGGATTGTTCGATCATTAAGTGTTGCCAGTAATAGAAGATTTACCTGATATTTTGCGTAAAATTGATTTTAAATATCTACGCATTGCTTTCGTCGTTTATATAATTGAAGTGACATCGAAGTGACCTCCAACATGCGGTCATAAGAAACGAGTTTTAAATTCCATTAATGGTAATACGGTTTTAAGTCTAACACGTCTAAAAAGTGTTTTAATATTTTAAATTATATTAAAAACAAGAAATTTTCGCGCGGTTTTCTTATCAAATTGGTAAAAATTAATATTCTGATCCTATTTATTACTTTGTAAAAAACCAAAATAAATACGTCGCGGCATTTATGGGTAATTTTTTTACACTGGCATCATTATATCTTGCATCATTTTTAATTTTCTATGACTCCCCCTCCCACTGCTGTCAGTCAAAGAGATTAAAAAATATTTAGAGGAAACAATAATAGGAAGATAAAAAAATTATAAACCCTTAAATTGCATACGAATTCGCGTGATACAGACAGTTTTATTCATATGTATTTGAACAAAGAGATTCAAATAAATATAGACGAGGCATAGTAGATTTTCTCTTGAAACAGTTTTCACATATTCTTACTGACGCTATTAATAGGTCCTTAAAACAATGTCAATATATTAGTTTACATAATATTTTATTTTTGTGATATTCTTTAGTTTATTCTAAAACAAAAGATGGTGCTTATAACATGTCAATACAAGGACAAGAGGTGAACAACTAACATAGTACCTTTAAAGAAGTTACCGATTAAACGTTCTGCCTAGTCTATGTATTTCTTAAGTCTGCTTAGTAGTCAGTTGACGCGTGACGTCACACGGCCATCGGCAAAACACACGAGTAACAGAATTTATCTCTGAATAGAACTCAGTCTGCGAAGCTCTCGTATAAAACGTGGTGCGTTCGTAAATTTTTTTACATAATCATAGTTTTTTAACAACATTCTGATTGGTTAAAATTAGTCTGTGAGTATTTTAGTGGTTTACTTAATTTGTATTTTATTGCATATTTTAATCTGTTCTAATATTATCTATACTATTATAATAAAGCGTAAACACACACTTTGTTGACCGACTTCCCAAAAGAAGGAGGTACTCTATTCGTCTGTAAATTTTTTGCCTAAGATGTCAGCAATTACAGCATATTTTTGAATGATTCTTCATTAGCGAGAATATCGGGTTATAGAAATAACTTCTTTAGAGTACGTTAAGGAAACTTACTTGACTGTTTTTTAAGTATTTCTGCTGAAGGAAATAATAAAAAAATATGTTTTATAGATTAAAAAAAAAACATTTAAAAGGTAGCATTTTTCCTACGGATTATATCTTCTTCATTTTGTATCTATACTATTATAATAAAGCGTAAACACACACTTCTTTGTTGCCTAAGATGTCAGCAATTACAGCATATTTTAAATAATTCTTCTTTTAATAAAAAGCCCAACACTTACGTCACGCTTTAGGCTGTATATTTTCACGCCATTAAACTTAGGGGGTAAATATTTTGGATAAAAACCCTAATGTGGGAAAGAGACCAGAATTTGCTGCCAACATTAAGAAATAAAGATTGCTAAGGTTTGTCATGTCATGTCATTTTGATATTTTCTATTAATAATTTGACAAATGTAAACAAAAAATAAAATTTTCATAATTTCATGCGGATGAAGCCGCACGGGATCAGCTAGTTATAATTATAAAGAGGAAAGATTTGGATTTTTGTATGTATTGAAATAACTAAAAAACTTGGCTGGATTTAAAAATTTTCACCATTAGAAATGTAATTTATCTGTGGATAACATAGACTATATTTAGTATTGTTTTTTTAATTACAAGCGTGCGAATCCGCGTGCAACAGCTACTAAATTGTAAAACTCAAGAACTAGAGTCAAAATGTTTGTTTTATGCTGAGTTTCTGAAGTTTCCACTTTTTTTATCGTTACCTAGTGATTAAGTTTCAACAAAACTAAAATTACGTAGTTTGGAAATGGAATACATGAAGTTGTCAAACTAAAAAAACTAACGAATGGGAAACCGGCAATAAATCTGTCACATTTTAACATGTTATATGTATGTATGTTACAATTTCTAAAATACTTCTTGTAACAATTATATTCAATATTTATAATACTATTGTCCGTATTATTTATCGACTTGTTAGCTGTTATTTTTTTACAACTGTCTATCGCCCGCGACTATGTCCGCGTAGAATTAAAAAAAATGGTAAAGTAAGCAATATTTTTCAGATTACGTCCTACATCTGGACGGAATTTCAAAGTGCTTAAAAGATAACTTGCAACAACTTCTAAGAAACATTCATTCAAACAAACAAAGCTTCGCATTTTTAATATTAATAAAATTGCGTTTTTAGAGGTCATTTTTCGAAATAGGAACTCGGGATACTCATCTGAAATTAAAAAATATACTTTTTATTAGGGTTGTAATAAAAAGTATATTTTACGCGACGCCGCTTCCGCATCCGCAAGTGCGGAACTTCCGCAAGACATTATAACTCCGCATCCGCTTCCGTTATTTCTTATGCGGAGTTATAACGGAGGTTAATTTACGTCTTTAACGTGAGTAGGTATCGCTTATGTGGCCCGCGCGGGCGTGATGTCAACTAACTATAATTGTTATACATTACATTTGCATAATAAACTGTATCTTTTAATTATGTACCAATCTGTATTTTGAGTTAACGTGTTTTAGTTTTTATTTATTTAATAAATCGCAATTAACATTTTATTACTGGCCTCCGTTTTCGCTACCGTTAACCGCCGCTTCTGCAGTGAGCGCTTCGCCTCCGCTTCCGTTAAAATGGCCTCCGTTACAACCCTGCTTATTAATAATGCTCAGTTTACATTATTCCAGACCACCTATCAAATCTAGGGCTAGATTACATCATCAACTTGCCCTTATCTACGGAGGGTCTATACAGTATGTGCTGCTCTAGCATACATCTCTATCAGCCGTCATATCTGAATCCACTCCTTTCTTAAGCATATCCTCTTTCAGCGCTGGATTAAAATTGGGGAAAATGTAAACTCACTCAGGTTATATTGTTTGGCTCCCAATGTATTACATTTATCTAGTTGTAATCCAGTTCATTCGTTCGCTGGACTGGTGTAATGTAAACCACGCATATATTTGTCTTGTTTACGGAATGTTGTTGCTTTTATGCTAGATTTCTGAAGTTTCCTGTTATTTTGTCATTACTTAGCGATTCATAAGCGTTAGTTTGACCTATTCCAAGGGAGTACCACTCAAGTTACGTAGTTCGGAAACGCATTTCATGATTTTATCGAACGAAAAACTATCGAATGGTGAAACGGGAAATCGGCCAGTTAAATATTTATGTCGAATCATTGTGTTGTTGTTACGCGATAGTATCAAGTATGACGTCACATTTTTTGCTTCTCAATTAATTGGCCAATACAATAGTATTTATTTAAATTCTTGACAGTAGCGTGTGAACATAGTTTCAGACATTTTAAATTCAATATTCATATCTTTTTTTTAACATAAGGTGGCAAACTCGCAAGCGGCCAGTTGAATCCACCGAAATGGAAAGCGACCGCTGCACATAGACATCCGCAATTGCAGCGTTGCCTTCATTGACGGAGGAGACGCACATAAAGAGGATATTTCTCCTTCATATACGTCTGCTCTACCGTCAAATCCACTTTTCCTTCCCATCCTTTCCTCTTAAAAGGGTGGAAAGGGAAAGGCACTAAAATTAGGCCTCCGGCACCACACTCATCAGACGAAACGCGGAATTGCTTGCACTTGACGCCTGTTTTCTGTGTGGTCGTGGTATTGCTGGGGGCGAGCCGTCCAATTCGTGCGAAGATGTTAAAGCGGGCTCTACCATTGTAAATATCTGTTTTGTTAGTCTACTTGTATGTTTATTTCAATACATTCACTGCTGAAACACTTGTATGCCAGGTACTCGTACCTAGTTCTGGCATATGTGAACGCTGACATGCCAGTACCTGGCTAGCTGATGTTTGACTTTGCGACAGCTATGTAGACATTGTAGAAGGGGGGGACTCGTTTCATATAATATGTAACTAGCTTTCGCCCGCGACTCCGTGAACGTTGAATTAAAAAAAACAATAGTAAGTAGCCTATGTGTTCTTCCAGACTATTCTGTACATCTTTACCAAATTTTATCTAAATCCGTTGAGACGTTTAGGCTACAAACTCTAACAAACATCTATCTAAACTTTCGAAGTTATATTAGTTTGATTATATCTAAATCACGTAGGTATTCGGTTACTTGTATCAGGTTATTATAATAAAAATCCATTTACAAACATTAACAGACAAAACAGGTTTGAGATCAGTCTTATACTTAGAATTTTAAAAAACGTGTAGTCCATGTCGGTATACTGAGATCCAAACTGTACAACAGCTCGCAAGTTCGCGTTTTAACCCACGATTTTTAAAAAACTTAAATAGCCTATTTGTTCTTCCAGACTATGTTCTACGTCTTTGCCTTCTTCTTTCGTTCTTACTAATATTATAAATGCGAAAGTTTAGATGTTTGCTTGTTTGTCACCTAAACTGCTGAACGGATCTCGATGAAAGTCATAGATAGTAGAGTATAGTCTGGAACACATACACCAATTTGTTTTGTTATTGTTAATTGCACGTGGACGGAGTCGCGGGCAGAAACTAATCTGTATACATACTAATATTATAAAGAGAAAAGATTTGTATTTTTGTAAGTATTGAAATAACTCTAAAGTTACTAAACCGGTTAAATTTCTTTCGATTTATAAAAGCTACGTTGTCAGAGTAACATGGGCTATATTTTTTATTATTTTATTAATTTACGCAGGCAAATTCGCGAGCAACAGCTAGAAGTGACACAAACGTATACTTGCATTGTTAAAGTTAATTGTATTTCAACTCTGAATGAGGAAAATGCGAGTACAATACATTCTAATGCACTTGATCGCCATTCTTTTTTTTATATATAACAAGGTGGCAAACGAGCAACAGGCCACATGAATACGCTAAAATGGCGAAGCGACCGCTGCCCATAGACATCTGCAATTGCAGATACGTTGCCTACCCTTACCCGACGGAGGAGGAGTCGCACATAAAGAGGACATTTCCCCTTCCTATGCATGTCCTCCACCGTCAAATCCACGTCCTCTTCCCATCCTGTCCTTATAAGAAAAGGATGGTAAAGAGAAAGGGACTTAAATTAGGCCTCCGGTACCACACTCA
>NW_013525379.1:0-4173 GCF_000836215.1 Papilio polytes | reverse complement strand
ACACTTTAACTGCCGCAGTAAGCATTAATAAATGAGCATTGTGGTCGCTAAAACAGTATTATACGCTTGACTGCGGCAGCATCATTAAAGTAAAGAAATTATGTATTAGATATTATTGATTTAATCAGATTTACATCAGTAATATGCGACCCTCACTTAAACTAAAGGGGAAAATTTACAAGGCCGTCGTAAGACCTGTCATGATGTATGGATCTGAATGTTTGGCAGTAAAAGGAATGGATGAAAGGAGACTACATGTGACAGAAATGCGAATGTTAAGATGGATGTGTGGGGTAACACGAATGGATAAGATACGAAATCATTATATTAGAGGAAGTTTGAGAGTAGCCCCCGTAGTAGAGAAGGTAAGGAGTAAAAGGTTAGCATGATATGGGCATGTTATGAGGAGGGATGAATCGCACGTTACAAGGAGAACGTTAGTTATGAGTGTGGAAGGGTACATCGGTAGAGGTAGACCTAGAAAGAGATGGATGGATTGCGTGAATGGTGACATGATCAAAAAGGGAGTGATGACTGAGATGACGTATGATAGAGTTATTTGGAGGACAAAAACCTGTAGCGCCGACCCTACGGGAGTAGGATAAGGAGATAATGATGATGATCGAACAAAAGCTCAACGTGGATTTGATGGTGGTAGAGACGCATAGGAAGAAAAAATATCCTCTTTATGTGCGTCTCCTCCTACGATTAAGGGTAGGCAACGCATCTGCTATTGCGAATGTGTATGGGCACCGGTCGTTTCGCCATGTTGGCGAATTCATGTGGCAGCTTGCTCGTTTGCTACCTTGTTATATAAAAAAAGCATTTTACGTAAAAAATAAATATATAACACCTTTAATACAGTAATAGAAAAGGAAGCGAAAAACATGATTGAAAAATAAAAAAATATTAAAATCAACATTTTCCATACATGTGAAAGAATATTTCGTTGCAACACTCGTAAAGCATAAACTGTTAGTAATTAAAATGAGTGGATGCTTAACACTTACGCTGTTATGTGGCCCTGGTATCTATACTAATATTATTAGGAGGAAAAATTTGCATTTTGTATGTTGATTCACGTAAAAACTACTGGGCCGATTTTAAAAATTCTTTCACCATTAGAAAGGTATTTTATCTGTGAGTAACATAAGCTATATTTTGTATTATTCTTTATTCACACACGGCCGAAGTCGCGAGCAACAGCAAGTATTTAACACGTATGTACAAATATGATAATAAATTAAAATAAACAAGTGAAACTGGCACCCGTTGCAAAGCAAAACAAAATCATGTAGTCTCAATTAAAATATTTTTTTTAAAGATCTTAGGTCAAAAAACTTCTCTTGCGTTGCAGAAAACATCGCCTTTAAACACTCGTTTTTTTAATCCAAGTCGCATAACTAGAAAACATATAGACAAGTAAGATCATTGTTGATTTATAACAATGTTTAGCAAATAAACCGTCTAATTTCCATATAAAAAATGTTACTTGCCCAATTATCCCATACTGCCCCACGTAGCGATTGCATTTGTAATTCAGTATTAAAACTGTTATACGTAAAAGCATTCATTACACGATATGGATAAAATAACGGTACAAGTATTTGTACAGATTAAAAATAATGTTCCGATAGCTTGAAAGACGATATCAGTCTCGGAGGTCAATGACCGAGTATGTTCGCCCACCTTTTATCGTGTGGGAAGAACTTGTTAGTATACTGTATTTTATATTACTATATCATTCTAGTTAAAAAAACTGAGATAGCAATATTTTTCCAATACAAATGTGATAAAAAGACATTTAAGAAACACATAGACTGGACTAAGTAAACAACATTTTTTCACCGGTAACTTCTTTGACCGGTACTATGTTAGTTGTCAAGTTTAGTGCCACCTCGTGTATTGACATGTTAAAATTTTTTTACAAAAATATAAGCTCCATCTTTTATTAAAATATATTTAAATATGTTTTAGTGACATATTAGCAAACTAGCTTTCGCCCCCGACTCCGTCCGCGCGATATTAAAAAACCAAATTCAAGTAGCCTATGTCTTCTTCCAGACTATCCTCTATATCCAAGCCCAATTTTATTGAAATCCGTTCAGCTAATTAGGCTACAAACTCTAACAAACATCCATCCATCAATCTAAACTTTCGCATTTATAACATTAGTATGAAGTATAAATAATGATTATAAAAAGTGTCTCAATTGTCAAGTATGCCTGCTCTAAACATTTTTTAATCTCTTAGGATAAAACGTAGAGTTAATTCTTGAAGTAAATCCAGGTATGCACATACCAATAGCTAGCAAACTCGCATGCCAGTAACTGGCAGTGAACAACAATTTTACGAATTAAATGTCTGTGTTTTAATTCGTCTTATTCCATGGTGTCACAGAGTATATTAAGTGACATTAAAAAATAATTTAATTGACATGAAAAAACCTCCAACGGGCGCAAAAAAAGAAATTCCAAATATAACCGACTTCAAATACTGGCCATTACATTTTTATTTTTAATTCTTTCTTTCGATGTTTTTTAATAATGCCTATTAGAATTAGTCAGTCAACTTTATGTTTAAATTATTAATCAAACAAATAATGTTATTTTACAATAAAATATAAATAAAATTATAACCAAACAATACTGAAAACTGTTGATCTTTTGTCAACTACTATAAAATTAAAATTACCATAACAAAGAATGGCAACTGAGAATAGAATATTTTATAGAAATCCATCGCTTCGGGCCACTGTATGCTTCAACTAATTTTAAGTCAAGAAATATTTCAGATGAGAGTGAAAACTTCAATTATTTCTCTTGATATATATAACGGGGCGAAATTGTTAATTTTTGAACGATTTTAGTTACTGACAACTAATAATTTTGAATACTGGCTGAATATGCATCGTGCATGACAGGTGTCGAGACGACGATAGAATGACTGATGACAGTTGTCTTTGATAGTGGAATGACGCGTTATTATAAAATCAATTTGTTAATCTTTGTAAATATTTGCAATTCGATTATTGTGTTGTGGAGTTATCAATTAAGATGGTGGTCAACTAATGATGGTGTTTCTAATTTTACGCCATTGTTATTTCATTATCTCCGACACACGCACGCCTTCAATGGAAGATCGTTACCGTGTATATAATCTACCTTCGGAATTGATCTACAAACCACTCGTTCACTGCGACATATAGAATTATTGTTCGTCTATAATTGGACTAAGTTCATCATCATCATCATCATCTCCTTATCCTACTCCCGTAGGGTCGGCGCAACAGGTTTTTGTCCTCCACATAACTCTATCATACGTCATCTCAGTCATCACTCCCTTTTTGATCATGTCACCTTTTACACAATCTTTTTATAATTGGACTAAGTTATAGAATTTTAACTTAGTCATAGAGTATCTTTAACTTCAAGTTGTACTATTATAAAATTGTAAATGCCGTAAAACGGATTATTTTTTATGTCTATGTCAAATTTCGAGATCCGTTCAGTCGTTTAGGCTACAAACTCTCACAAACATCTATCCATCTAAACTTTTGCATTTATAATATTAGTAAGATGTTCACGTAACGGACTGCAGTTTCAAAATCTAATTTAAAGAATAAACTAATTAAAAAATAAAACTAGAATCTTATACAGAGAAGCGTTATTTTTTTAAACTAACGAACTATAAAGCTAGTCACTTTGATATACTTGATTAGTACATCTTACAATTTAGTTTTTTTAATTGAGTTTCTTGTCTGTCATCTAAAATATCATAAAGAGGAAAGATTTATATTTTTATATGTTTTTTAATAACTCAAAAACTACTAAACCGATTTCAAAAATTCTTTCACCATTAAATCCTACGTTATCAGTAACATGTCTATATTTTTAATTTCACGCGGGCAAAGTCGCGAGCAACAGTATACACTATAATCAATAACAAATACAGACTTAACAACTCTTTAAGTAACAAAATATTTTTGCCAACGAAATTGTTACCTTATCATGGAAGTAATTCGTTAAATCGAGATTTTAACTTAATAAAACCGCTTATATATTTTACTCTGTATCGATCAAACATTATCTTTCTTACATTTAAGTGAAAGCTTTTTTTTTTAATTATTTAGCGAGCGTTCGCACGGACGCGAAAACGCTAGGCGGTAACTAT
>NW_013525378.1:0-1417 GCF_000836215.1 Papilio polytes | reverse complement strand
TAATATTCACGGAGGAAAAAAAAATTTCATATTTCACGGCAATTTAATGTCTCCCTCACAGAAAACAATCATGCGGTAGATTAAAGGCTTGAAAAGAAAATTACTGTCATTACTCTGGGAATCACTTACAAAGTCCTTTATTTAAAAGAATTCCTTTATGTAAGGACTTAACGATTGATTTTCCGAACCAAACCTAAAAGAGTTGCTTATATTTTAATATGGGATGCAAGCGAACGGCCACCTGAAAGATAAGGCGAAGCACTGCCTATAGACATCCGCAATTGCAGACGCGTTACCCGTAATTGATTTTTAATTTTATCTATACTATTATAATAAAGCGTAAACACACACTTCTTTGTTGCCTAAGATGTCATCAATTATAGCATATTTTTGAATAATTCTTTTTTTAATTAAAATCCCTACACTTGCGTCACGTTTTAGACTATACATTTTCACGCCATTAAACTTAGGGGGTAAATATTTTGGATGAAAACTCTAATGTGGGAAAGAGACCATAAGTTGCGGCCAACATCAAAGAAGCAAGAGTGTCATCATGTCATTTTGACATTTGCTATTGATAATTTGACAAATGTAAACAATAAAATAAAATTTTCATAATTTTATGTGGATGAATTCGCACGGGAACAGCTAGTATCATCTAAAGTAACGAGGGAAAGTGACTAAATACTTGCTAAAATAAACAATTTGTTAAACGTAATTTCGTACAATATTTCACATTACAGTCGACTAAAGCCCAAATAGATCGTAATTAGCTGTCAGACAGTAAATATTCGCCGAGAAGGAAAAATTAAAGCGATGCCAAAATTGAAATGAACTTTCGTTGCGTAAAGGTCAAACGTCAAAAGAAAAAAATGTCTAGTTTGAAAACAAACTCATTAAAAGTCACGAGCAAATAGTGTTATAGTTTTAGTTTTCTTTAGTTTCAAATTATGTAAAATTGCTCATTGAAAATGTAGCTTTTTAACGAGGAAAGAATTTTTAAAATCAGCCCAATAGTTTTAAAGTTATTTCAATACATACAAAAATTCAAATCTTTAGAAATTTATTAGAAACAACATTAATACCGACTATTAATTAATTTCAAATTTTAGCTTAAGCATACCTCAACCATTTTAATTCTCTTTGATTTTAGATGTTACTTTGACTGGATTCCTATACGATTTTTAACAAATCATTGCTTTTAAAACAATACTATGGGTAGGCTTGCGGAATACGTTTTTAACATTTAATAAAGTTTATACCGAAAGCAGTGTGATTTATTTAAACAGTGTTGACTGTGTTTGCGGTAATACAATTATAGTTTAAAATTATCCTGCAAATTTTTACACACGAATTACTCCTTACAATCTTAATTAATAATCATACTGATATTATAAATGCGAAAGTTTAGATGGAT
>NW_013525377.1:0-1168 GCF_000836215.1 Papilio polytes | reverse complement strand
ATCATAAGGGAAATAAAGCTATCTTTATCTTTATCTTTATCTTTATCTCACCCTTATATCACTCCCTTAGGGTTGCTGCCCAAGGTCAACGAGAATAGCAATCAAGTAAATGCTATAATGTTTCAATTGTAAAATGATGAAGTTCAATTTATAATTCTTTTGGCTTGCTAACAATAACACTTTTGTAAACATAACTTTACGTTTCCAAGATTTTCCACTTACGTGAAATGTTTCGAAAACTCTTTGAAATCACTCAAATTGTATATGGATAATCAAAAACATGAAACAAACTCACCAAATATGTAGATTTCCACTATCAACTTGCATTACAATGCAAAGTTTGCAGTTTATCAATAATATGGAGTTCTCAACATTCTATCAAAGTATTGAAACTGTAATAAAAACTATTCTCATATAAATACCACTTTGTGGGGTTAGTTAAATCCCAGTTCTGAAACTATTAGACAACTTATTTAATTGATACTGTCGCTTTTAACTCAGAGCAATACTTCTTTTCAAGACTCAAGTTACTCTTCTTCTTCTTTTTTTAATGTTTAGTGGACCCCATCGTTATTTCGATGATTTCGCCAACGTCAAGGTTGAAGATAATTGAAAGTATATAAAACGAGACTAAAATTTTGAGTAGCAGTTAACTAGAAAGACGGAATCCAGTATGATTGACAAATGACCGGTAGCTGATGATATCAATCGAGGCACAGTAATAGGACAACACAAATGTTACTATACTACACACTAAATACAAAATTTATATATTTTAATTACAATTTAATATTATTGGAAATTAAAAATTTATATAAAACCTTCACCAGGGGGCTGTAAACTAAGGTTAGCAAGAATGGAATATTAATGGGTCTAGGAATTTGGGTAGGAAGAATATCATATAAGTGAACTTTAAGTTTCGGACAATTAAAAAATATATGTTCTATGGATCCCTCATTCAAACCGCACTCACACAAGGAATGATCATAAATACGAATTTTGGCAAGAAATACTGGAGTGGCGACAAAACCCAGACGTAGGCGAGTTATTACAGAAATTGTGCCTTTATTGAATCTCATGTTTCAGATACCAGGGTTTGGATGGAATACAAGGTTGAATAGGTCCATAAAATTTTCCCTTAGTTTGACTAGATCTTTTCCAAGCGTTA
>NW_013525376.1:0-601 GCF_000836215.1 Papilio polytes | reverse complement strand
GGGTCGGGCCACCGGGTTTACCTCCTCCAAATAACTCTATCATCCGTCATCTCAGTCATCACTCCCTTCTTGATTATGTCACCTTTCACGCAATCCATTCATCTCTTTCTATGTCTACCTCTACCGGTGTACCCCTCCACATTGATAAATTTGTTTGATCCAGACAGACATACAGATGAATACGGAAATATTAATAAATCGCTATAAAACGACGAGGAAACGTTTAAAGTCTTTTAATTTACTGTCTCAATTAATCCCATGTTGCTAACAAATGAAAAATTAACCCGTTTTATATAATTTTACCTAACAATTTAAGCTATCGCAATATTATTTCTTAACGCTATTGATTTACGAAGTAAATTGTACACATTTTCTCTCGTAAGAATGATTGACATTGATCCTTCTAATACCGGTCGATATCCTAGCAAACGACAACAAAAAAAATGATCAATGCAAAATTGAGAATTCCGACAAACAATGCATGTCGAATTATTAAACGAGTAAAGCTACAATCGGTCTAGACGTTTTGTAATATGTCAGATTCTGTAGCGTTACTACAACAGATCCACTTGACCTTACTATAATTTATTCAAACACAGAA
>NW_013525375.1:0-821 GCF_000836215.1 Papilio polytes | reverse complement strand
TAAATTTTAAGGTTATTCCAAATATTACCGTTACAGATAATTTTAACTAACCGTAACCGGCGATATGGTGCAACTCACCCTAAAAAATACAATTGTCATTACCAAATTCAATTATATTAATCATAAAAAATACTTCAGAAATCGAGCATTAGTGCTTTTATTAGGAGGTTTTTACTAAAATATCACTATACTAAATATATTGCACTATATTTCTAGAGTTGGCTAAATAGCCTGAAACAGTAGAAATGTTATTGTAGTTACGATAAAAAATAACAGTTTACTGTAGTAATTGCCATTTGCCCATAAACGTATTTTATTTACTATATTTCCATATAAGAACATCAGAACAAAATTATTCCCTTAATTTTAAGTTATATATCTAAATATTTTTAACCGATTTTATCATATTTTTAATGTGTCTTCATTCCATTATTACTTTTATATGTTAAATAAAATATAGGAATTTTCTCGAATTTTCTACTAATTGCCAGTTATTGTTAAAATATATTTTATCTGTAGACTTAGGTTATTCGAATGTTGTTAACCTTGCTTATAGGAATAAATGTTTAGCTCTGAGAATGTTGTTTTTTTCCTTCCAAAAGTTAACTGAAACACTTCTAGTTAAGAAGCATAACAAAAAATTATTATTAACACAAATAGTTAATATTCAAAGTTAAAATATGGATCAAACCAAGATTAAGAAAATAATTATATGGTTTAAATAGTTTTTTTACACTGAATAATTGTAACAATTAAAATTAAATAGATTATAGTAAATATCATCATCCACTTGCCCTTATCCCTTATGGAGGGTCGGCACA
>NW_013525374.1:0-1557 GCF_000836215.1 Papilio polytes | reverse complement strand
GCTCGTTTGCCACCTTCTATTATAAAAAAAAAAAACACTAGCTGATTGCGATTTCGTCCACTTAAAACTTTGAAATAGTAAAAATTATAGTCTATGAAATCAGCGACATTGTAGCATTTCATTTTTTGAGTTATTTCAATGCATACAAAAATACAAATCTTTCCTCTTTAAAATATTAGTATAGATATACTTTAGGTGATAATAACAGAAACTTCACTTTGATACTAAAGATTTAAGAAATAAAGCTTCAAAAAGTCACAGAAAATATATTAGAAGAGACACTGAGGACAATACACTTGCTTTAAAGTGTCAGATAAGATAGATTGCGAGCTTTAATGGCTTGTCGGGGAATACCCCTGTTGTGGTCAGAAAGGCACTTGATACAAAGAATAACAAAATATTGCACATTTTTATTCAGAAGCTTTTAAACGCGACTGCGATCGCACGTAATTAAAAAAAACGTAAGTATTCATGTGTTCTTCTAGATTATGTTTTATGTCTTTGTTGAATAACATCGAGATCCGTTCCAAATTCAAAAATCCATTCAAATTTTCGAATTCATTAGAATGAAGAATGATACGTAGAAATACATTTAAATAAACCCATCGAGATATTATTTGATTATTGTTTTTAAGCTTAAAACAAACTTGTACATAAAAAACTTCACATGTCGATTTTTCTAGAACACTAAGAAACAACCGTTGTAAGTTTTCACCCGTTTTTTCCTGTCTTCAAATTTTATGTATAAATGTGCAAATATTCACTTTCTTTTTGTAGTAAACAATAAAATAAAAAAAAAAAATCCTTTATTGATCTAAAACAGTTTAGTATAGTTAGTGGGACTCTGTCTCCTGAGCTAGTGATAACTGTGTTTCAGGAGGCAGCGTCTTCTTTTAACAATTGTCTTGCGGAATTTAAAATACATGGTTACAAAATAAGATGAGAGTTAGTTACAAAATAAGAAGACAATCTTAATAATATTACAAATACGAAAGTTTAGATGGATGGATGTTAGAGTTTGTAGCTTAAACTGCTGAACGAATCTCGATGAAATTTGACACAGATGTAGAGGATAGTCTGGAAGAACACATAGGCTACCCAATTTTGTTTTTTTTTAAATTCCACAAGAACGGAGTCGCGTGCGAAAGCTAGTTAAGTAAATAATAAAATGACGACAATTATTGCCCATTATTTGATACAAACATTTCTGCAATATTTATGATACAAACAACGAATTTATGATAACCAAATTTATTATTTTCCAACGCGTATAATTTCAACAAAACCGGTATCATCGGGTGACTATGTTTGCGTTTACGGAACAGGACATTAATTTTATCCAACAAACAAAACACAATCGTATTTGGATATTTCAAAGTCTAAATTATTATACAAACTGTAATACGAATTATTCCGTTAAATACGTCGCCGTGAATTAAATTAAGTAACATTCACAATAATTTTACCAAACAAGTAAAGCAAATACATACTTAAAATCTACACCGATATTATACTTTATTTATTTATTTTTTACTACTTTTGTAAAAAATTGTGGCA
>NW_013525373.1:3627-9674 GCF_000836215.1 Papilio polytes | reverse complement strand
TTGTAAACTATGGCATGGAATAAAAGGCTTTTTTATTTTTTTATTTTTATTTTTTATTTTATTTATTTATTGGAAGTCCTGAAACAAGGAGAGACATGCGCTATACAGAAGAAAGGTTTGTTACTGAAACGAGAATTCACGAACTTGATTGAACTCGCAGCTTTACTCATGCACAGTTTGCTACGCGAGCGAAACTGTGGGTGGTATTTAGTAGCGTACATTATGCTGTATTTTTAAATTTGTTCTGTCACACTAGTACATAGTGAGATACCAGTTAATATTAGCTGACTGTGCCAGAAAGAATATATTTGCTTTATAATATATGTTTGATTAATAACGCTATTTTTTTTTAGATCAGCGTTCATTTCATTGTAAATATTTGGCTCAAACACCGATGAAATTTGAAACAAAAAAGAAAACATTGTTGGGTACAAAGGTAACGTGAAGATCAAAAATCAAATCAGAAAAATGTAAAAAAACTAACTCAACATTAGATGTTTTTCTTCTGTATGAAGCAGGGATGTTGCGGATGTTGATTTTTTCACATCCGCGGATGCGAATGCGGACGCGGAGTTTTGAGGGCTCACATCCGCGGATGCGGATGTTAAGATAATATGTAAACCGTCATCATCATCATCATCATCATTTCAGCCTTTATTATTAATATTTATATTTTTATTGTAATTATTAAACATTAGTATACAGGGTTATTGGTAATTAGACGTATTCCCGTTAGGAGGTTATAGAGGGGATCATTTGTGATAATTTTGACCCCTATATGCATTATCCAAAAGTTAACCGTTTTCGAGTAATTAAATAATATAGTAATTAATTATTGAATATTTTTCGAGATTCTCATCCACTGAAATGCCTTAAAAACGAAAAAAATCATTATGGAACTTAGTCTGCAGATTTTTTTAAAAACATGCCCGTTTTCTAAGCTCTCTATTGCATATAGGGGTCAAAATTATTACAAATGATACGTCTAATTACCAATAACCCTGTATGTTAAACACCTATTGGTAAATTAATAATTAAAATTAAAAATAGGAGCATTATACTTAATGAACAGGAGTATTGGTGCCTTTTCTGGTTCAGGGCGTTTACGCAGAGTTTCATAAATTAAACCCGGGCTACTAAATATTTGTTCGCTAGGAACACTGCCTGGCTACTTGCATGATATTCGCATCCGCATGAACATCCGCACTGATTAATGCGGATGCGGATGCAGATGCAGATGTCCAAATCTATGCGGAAGATCCGCATTTGCGGATGCGGATGCGAATATTCGCAACATCCCTAGTATGAAGTAAAAGCAGTTGGTGTTGCGGCCGTGACGTTAAGCCGCCCCATTGTGCAGCACACACATGTCACACGTCGGCGGCCGCCGGTGGCTCCTGCTGCGCTTGCTGCACCCCGTCATCGATGTACGATTGGTCTGTCGGTCGACGTCATACGTTAACCACCAATTAAATTAGACCGGCTAGGCAATCCCGGCATCGATGACGAGTCACTTTCGCCCCCTCTTCGCCCTCATTATACATTCTCGTCCCTTCAGCCATTGTAATGTAAAGTGGCCGAATAAACTTATACGCCAAGAAAGTTTTATTCCAAACCGAAAATTGCGAACAGTTGGAAATGTTGATTTTATTACTAGCTTCGAAAAATGACACGGGTAGTAATGTAGTTAAGTGTACACTTTGTGCCAACTTATTGTTATGTCTTATCTATTTTACAGGCAAAAAGGCAGCCAGGGCAATAAAGAAAACTATAAAATCAAATCTTGACCAAGGTTAAAAAAACAGCTATTACAAGGGCAGCAGAAAAAATTACATCTAATCCGGCAATATTAAATGTAATCGAAAATTGCTCAAGCACTGCAAAATTATTAGTGCAAATTCAATGCCGTGAAAATATGAAAAAGGGAGACGTTTTACTTTTGAGAAAAAGATTGCTTTAGCAATCCACAAAGTCCTAAAGGATATTGATTTTTTCGCAAGATTTTTATTTTACCTGCTCAACAAACACTTACTAACACACAACAAAACTAATCCAAAGAAGTAATCTAAAAAAAAGGGGTGATTACATTATACATTATATTCATATGTCTAAAATGTATTATGGACTTACCGTGGTACAATTGCGTAAGGTAGCTTACCTTAGGGGAAGAAGAGTTATGCAGTGATGGCGAGGGTCAAAGAGCTTTTGAGCCCATCAGAAAAGCAGTAGGGGAATTTGTAGTTGCAATTTACAATGGTTTGTCATACCCAGGAAAAATTACAAAAATACATGAAAACGGGGCTACAATAAAAGCAATGGAAAAAAGTGGAAGGCTTTGGTAGTGGCTAGCAAGGGAAGACGAAATATTTTATGTGTGGGGTGACATTTTGGGACATTCGCCGGAGCCGACGAAATTTTCAAAAACACGTGACATTTGTTCCGTGCCACTTCTCGAATAATTTTCCCATTTATTATTTGTCTGTATTTTTATTTTTTTTTTGTTTTTTTCATTTTGTACCTACTCATCTTTCGAATCGTTAATTACAACATATTAATTGTAGACCTAAGTTTATTTAATTTCCATATTTAGATAGACCTATGGCTGAAACTTTGAAGGGTGGGATGATTGATCCTCCGGGATCAAGTATCCCCATAGTCTAGCTTTGGAATCGAATTGAACTTTTGAATTGAAGCTTATCAAAATTGGAAGACCAATCACTTAGCGACGTTACAAACTATAAACTTGGAAGAAAATCGACTTTGCCGAGTGAACTGGAAGCTGAATTATGTGATTATATTCTAGAAATTGAAAAATCTGAATTTGGTTTTACGCGCAGCGACATCAGATCTTTGGCGTACCAGCTAGCGGAAAAGAGTAATTTAAAGCACACGTTTTTACAAGATAATGAATCTGCGGGTAGATCATGGTTGGGGTAGTTTCTCAAACGCCATCCTAACCTATCCTTTTGCCGTCCAACGGGCACATCAATCGCTAGAATGAAAGGTTTTAAGAAAATGTTAACGCATTTTTTGACTTGTTAGAGAGCTCTTTTGATAAAATCCCGTATCCTGCAACCAATGTTTATAACGTTGATGAAACTGGGGTTTCAGTGGTGCCATCAAAAATGCCGGAGATACTAGCTCTCAAAGGCAAAAAACAAATAGGAACCGTAACGTCAGCAGAACGTGGATCTACGATCGCTTGCGTGATATGTATGAGTGCAGCTGGCACATTTCTACTTTTAAAACATTTGATCCTCTTGGGCTCCTAGCTTTATGCGCCATCAAGCCCAAAATTCTCCTTCAAACCTTATGGTCCATTAAGTTAGACTGGGATGAGGAAGTCCCGTCTAACATTAAAAGGTCTTGGCCAAAGTTTACCGAACATATAAATTCACTTTCTACTATTCAAATACCAAGACGAGTCCTAATGAATAATCCCAAAAGTATCGAAATGCACATTTTCTGTGACGCGTCTCAGAGTGCAATTGGTGCTTGCATCTATCTCAGATCAATCGACGCGTCAGGCAACGTACACGTTAGTCTAAGATGTGTTTTTATTTGATTTAATAATAACTGCCACGGCTCAATGGGTCTACAAGATCGAATTTACCAAAAGTTGAAACAGAAACAGAAATCTTGTAGTAATGAATTGTTATGTATGCGCGAATAGGAACGGTCAGCTGCCTGACCAGTAAGTTGACATTATTATTAAAGCAGTCTGCACTAAGCAAGCGTTGTCTCACTTACTCCTTCACATATCTATCTATGAAATGCATACAATAAAAATATTAAAAGTATCAAATAGTCTTATTCCATGTTCATGTTGGGTTGCTATCCTAATTTTTTTAAAGTAGATTTTTCAATGTCTACTTTATTATTAGATAACCATGCGTTAGTATTTATGTTACAAGGTATTGGGAAAAAAATTAAACAGCCGCTGGCATTTTATCTCGTAAGCACAGAATCTTCAGAAAATTAGCAGTTTTAACAATATGATTATTCAAAAGGTGGTTATTTTAGAAACCGCACGCATAGTGAGGAGGTTCCTGTCTCCATCATCTAAAGAACATACAGTCCAACCTACAAACGTATTTTTTTTTATTTTTATATCAAATCTTGTAAAATATATTATATAGAAAATAAGAAATAAAGATATATGATAATTGTAATTAATCAAAGAAATTTAATAGAAAAGTAGAAAAATCTAGAGCCAACCAATATCTTCTAATTCGCAGTCTTCAAGTTTTTCATTTGACAAAAGAAGCTTAATTTGGAAAATAATATAACACATTTCTTTAAAGAGTTCTGCTGCTCCCGGTGATATTTCAAACCCAAAAATAGAACAGACAAATTTATATGCAATGCAATTTAATCCCATCGGTAACATTTACAAAATATTATTTGTATATTGTTATGTCAGTTATCAAATTCCCTAGCACCAGATCATACTGGCCATAAAAGTATGGTTATGAGCCCATTCATTCAACAATGCCACTGAACAAAGAGCAAAATAAAATTATCATTGCATTTCAATGACAACTCCATAAACCTATCGATTATCCAGAACATGACGAGCTTTTGAAAATCCGCCCTAAACTAAAGCAGCTCAATGCGTGATTTGACACAGTGCCGTTAAACCAGACTTACAAATGTGTGCTACAAAAATAGGACACTTCCTAAAACAGTATCCCATAAATGGGGCTTGTTACGTACATAGCCACAAGGAATACTGCGTACTGTTATATCTGTAACTAGCATGTAAGAATGTTTAAGTTCTAATATTAAGTCATAGCATTTAAAGATAGTATAAGTAGGCTTATTATTTAGTAAGCAGGGCAGTCTGCCGCGACACTTCAAACTCGCTACGCGTGAATGGGTCTCCAGATCAGGTCTACGGATGTAATCTAGTGTGTCATTTTTATAATTAATAAATAATATTTCCTTTTTTTTAAAAAAGACTTTGACGAAATCCCTCCTAACAGTACGCAGCATTGACGTCATGCGACCTAAATTTGAAGACACGAGGCGCAATGGCACGAGGCGCTAACCGCTGATGCTGCATAACGTGACCCGAGGCAATGTTATGTGACTTAAACAATAAAATTATTCCAAATGCATACTTCGAATTGGATTCTAATTAAGATTTGAATTGTAATTTCTATTATAACAAATATTTATAAATTAATTGTTTTTTTTTTGATCCTACGGCTGTAGCAATCGTAATTGGCTTCAAATTATATGTTCTTTGTGATTTTTGTTTCAAAATTCACTGTCATGTCCATCTTGAATATGCAGCTTGTATCTCGTGTCTTCTGGCTTCTGCGCTTTATAAAATTTTATGTGAAAAAAGTACTTGCAATATGGACGTTAATTCTGTTTCAGGTTTTGTGCAAAAAGACGTTATTGTATATCCGATATGGAAGCTATTTTTGTTTAAGAATAGGTTATGCTAAAAGTAGCAATGTTAAAAGAAATATACAGTTTTATACTGACATTTTCTGAAGTAATTTGTGAAACATATAAAATATATTGAAACAGTTCTTTTAAAACCACATAATAATTTAAGTTAATAAAATCTGTGTTGCAAAAGAATGACGATTTAGAAGACGATATAAAGGCTGGACAAATGGCAGAATGGAAAAGGCATTACATACCATTTTCTAGCCTGTCCATTTATAGAGGTCGGTGTTGCAACCGCAACATACAGCGCCAAAATGGCAAAAACCAAATATTTATAAAATACCACAGTTTGTAGCTTGTCCATTTATAGAGGTTGGTGTTACAACCGCAATATACAGCGCCAAAATGGCGAAAATCAAATATTCATAAAATACCAGTTTGTAGCTTGTCCATTTATAGAGGTTGGTGTTACAACCGCAATATACAGCGCCAAAATGGCGAAAATCAAATACTCATAAAATACCAGTATGTAGCTTGTCCATTTATAGAGCTTGGTGTTACAACCGCAACATACAGCGCCAAAATGGCGAAAACCAAATATTCATAAAATACCACAGTTTGTAGCTTGTCCATTTATAGAGGTT
>NW_013525373.1:1460-2609 GCF_000836215.1 Papilio polytes | reverse complement strand
ATTAATTAAATCATCTTAAACAATATTAAAACCTAAGACAATAACGTTTGTTACACATAAAGCAACAATCAATTTATAGCTTCCTGCGACATATATTTTTATATACTGCAACTTAAAATACTAAAAACTATTATACCAAACATATCGAAACAAAACTTTGATTATTGTAAAATTCTAGATATTCATAAAAAATAATACACTATTAGCGATGAAATAAATAACATACCCCTATTAAAATTGAACCTAAGACCTAATCAATTACATAAATTGTCTAATTTGCCTAAATATAAATTACTAACTTAACTTACAATAACTTGTATAGCAAGCGCAACTGGGAATATCTCCTGGCGCAGCTGCTCAACGACCTTGACAACGTCGTGCTCGAGCAAATAATTAAAAAAACATAAAAATGTAAAACTAATTTAAAAACGGCTTTTTTAAAATAACAACAAATATGTAATATATAAATTCAAATAAGCTATACTGATATTGTGAAAGGGAAGGATTTGTATTTTTGTATGTATTGAAATGGACTGTGACTCCTGGGAAGATTTAAAAGGTTCTTTCATCATTGAAAGGCAACGTTGTTTGTGAGTGGCATAGGCCATATTTTTCTAGTATTTCTTAAGTGTAAAACTAAGCGACCAGTGGGTACGCTTAAACCCTCTGGGTTTTTGTACTGCTTCAAATATTTTGTGAAATATCATATTTTGTTTTTGGCCAATAATTAGAAAAAAAATTATTTATAACACGTCTTTAGGTGCTTTTCCAAAGTTATGGGAAGGCCCCGTTTTAGTCGCATGAAAATGATCGCAATTTTATTTATTTTTATTAGCTCAATTGTTGAATTTTTTCCAGTCAATATTTTTTTCTGGCTATCTCATAACAAGTAGAAACATGTAGAAAAAGTATTCCCTATTGACCGACCGACCTCACCCGAATAACGCATTTACAAAAATCACGACTTCGGACTCGAACAAGCCTGAGTATTCATTTACAAAAATCACTAATTCGACACCGAGCTCTCCCGAGCAACGCATTATATAAATCACGTCATGACTTCAAAACGGAACACGCCCGAGTAACGCATTTACAAAAATCACGGCTCCGAAGCCGAACACGCCTGTGTAACGCAGTTCCAAAAAACAC
>NW_013525373.1:0-1433 GCF_000836215.1 Papilio polytes | reverse complement strand
CAGGTGATTGTAACTAGTGACGTAAAATAACGCTCACGTCTAGACGTCAATAACTCCAGAGTGCTATATGTAATTAAAAATATACAATTTATGTTGTTTTTCATTTGACATACTACCCCCACCAACGACGTCCTGGTCACGACACGTGAGTCGTTATGTCATTTTCGAGAAACCTAATGAAACTAGTAACAACTTGTTCGGCGTCACTAGTGATTTTTTTTAATCTTAGGTAAAGGGGGATTTTTGTCTTTGGAAAGAAATGTATAGCAAAATAATCTGGATGAATGTCGCTGTCTATGGTTTAACTTTTTTTATTTATAATCTTTGGAAATGATTTGAAGTAAAAAAAAGACAAATCACTTAATTATAACTTTTATTATGACTTACTAATGCAAAACATATAAATTGACCAAAGTTCCTTAAAAATTTACACAACAATAATTGTCAATTTTAAAAAATGTGATAGTAGTATAGATAACCACAATGCAGTTTATTTGTGCACATACATAATATAACGTACGATGCAGCGTACACAAATTAAAAACCAACACAAAACGATACCAAACAATGTAAACAGAGATAACACGTAGACAAAACAAAATACACAAAAAACAAAACAAAATGCACTAAAAACAAAACAAAATACACCAAAAACAAAATATTCTCAAAAAAACAGTACACTAAAAAGTAACGAAATAATTCCTTGAAAATAGTAAACCTACCTTATTGTAACTGTTATGTCTATATTGTACAATTATTATTACTTTGATGTCGGTGTCAGCCGAGGTAAGCAGTGATATTTCTACGTAAGGGTTTCCACATTTTTACCATAACAATTGACAATTGAAAGTATAGTAACAATTAAGTAATGAATCTACATTGACTGACACCGAATTCAAAATAAAAATAATTGTACAATATAGACATAACAGTTACAATAAGGTAGGTGTAGTGTATGGCCACACTGTTTACTTGTGTCATGGTGTCATGCCAGCAAGGCAGTCGTGTCCGAGCCACCGACAGGAGCAGACGTCCCAAGCATACAATACATATGGCGACGAGGAAAAAAGTGAAAATCAATTTGAAAAAGAAAAGAAGGAAGTTCTGGTGTCACAAGCGTGTGCTTTACGACGAAACGTATTTATAAAAAAACGAATCATTACGACTAGTGGACATATACACTTGTTATTACAGAGTGTCTAAACTCCATAATGTCGGCAGTTGCGAGTCATAATAACATCCAATTAATATGAAATAAGCAACTGATTTTCAACCAAAGGGTATCTTATAATAGTAAAGTGTTCGAATAAGCAGCGAGTTTTGCTTTGTAAAAGATCTTGCAAATAAATTAAGTTAATGAGTTTGTTGATAGTTTTAGACGAATTATCACGTTGCGAGGCGCATTAAAACATTAAGTGTAAAATACGAATGGT
>NW_013525372.1:0-980 GCF_000836215.1 Papilio polytes | reverse complement strand
CAATTGCAGATGTGTTGCCTACCCCTATCCAACAGCGGAGGTGACGCACATGAAGAGAATATCTCCCCTTCCTATGTATCTCCTCCTCCGTCAAATCCACTTCCCCATCACATCCTCTCCTTATGAGAAAAAGGTGACAAAGAGAAAGGGACTTAAATTAGGCCTCCGGCACCACACTCATCAGACAAAACGCGGAATTGCTTCCATTTCACGCCTGTCTTCTGTGTGGTCGTGGTATTACACCGGGTGTGCCGGCCTATTCGTACTAAGATGTTAAAGCGGACACTACCACTGTATAGTAAGATAATGTGCGGAATACAGGGAATAGGTATGAAGGGGAAGGGAGTAAAAGGATGTAGGCGAGAGCAAATCCCTGTCATCATGGGCATCACCAGCCAATCTAGACTATGTATAGCCAGCTAACATTATTATAGTACTATTCAAAGTGTTTATAGATATAAAAAGTATAGTTTGCTGTACCCACCCTGTATAGGAAAAAGGCAGGTTTATTATATCTATTGACTTTTTTTTTAATCCATAACCCTGTCATTAGTCATTTAGATAAATATCATAAAATGTAAATCAAATATAGTCATCATATTAAATACCTGATGATAAGACATCTCCTTCATTCACCTGAGGTGGCACATTCATGGCTGGTGTTCGCAGGCTGGAAATATATTATTATTGCTATAAGACATATGTACAGTAATTTTATATTAACAGAGACTCAGAACATTCTGTAAGTTGCTACAAAGAATTAAATTTTTGAAGTAGCAGTGTTAACTGAGGACTGCATTCAGATCTGTTGTTAAGATGTTTAAAAAAAACATTTTAAAACTATGTACATCCTACTAATACTACAATTCATTCAATAAGAGTAGTAATGAGGTATATTCAAAACTTATTGGTACACCAACTAATTGTGATTTTGGTATTTTTTTATTAATTGGTGTGACATAATGTAACAAACTAATCTT
>NW_013525371.1:266-813 GCF_000836215.1 Papilio polytes | reverse complement strand
AAGTTAAAAGGAAGAAGCTTGATACGAAAAGCAAAGAGATGATTTTCGTAGGATATTGCAATGATTCTAAAGGATATAGACTTTGTGATCCAATTGACAATAAGCTTCAAAAATTTAGAGATGTAGTATTTTTTGAAAATCAGTTTTTTAACAAATCTGATCAATCAATACCTACAGAGAATGGCAACCATTATAAAGGGATAACCACAGTAGAGACAGTAACTACTGAAGAAGAAGTTAGCGAAGATGCTAATAATGAAGAAACAGATAATCAAGTAGAGAGACTTGAAAATACTGACGTTCAGGAGGAGGAGCCACCTGAAATACAAGCAGTACAAAGAGTATATCCTCAACGTGATAGAAGACCTAAGGATTACAGCGATTATATTAATGTAGCTAATGGTCAAAAATTGCATGCACGAGGCTTAGGTGATGTTATTAAAGATGAGAATGTACAGTTGTTCGAATGTAGAGAAGAAGAACATGTCTAGAATAGTATAAAAATAATATCTTGTTTTTATACACAGTTGTATTGATATTAATTTAT
>NW_013525371.1:0-202 GCF_000836215.1 Papilio polytes | reverse complement strand
AGAATTACCGAGAACTGCCCAGGACTGACCAGCGCTGCCTAGGACAGGTTCACAGTCGTAAGTTTTTTTGGAGCCAGATAGGAGCACACTGAATTAATATTTGAAGAATACAACATAATGATTAACAGCACTAGCAATAAACCGAGTATGAGCAGCATGAGCACTAACAGTAGTCTTCCAGTATTTGAAAAATTAGAAGGAT
>NW_013525369.1:2164153-2166506 GCF_000836215.1 Papilio polytes | reverse complement strand
GCATATCGCGTTATGCAAATAGCGCATAGCGCATAGTGCATATCGCATAGCGCATAACGCATATCGCTCATCGAATACTCGAAAATCGCATATTGAGTTATGCGAATAGCGCATAGCGCATATCGCATATCGAAAACTCGAAAGTCGAAACTCGTAAATTGCATATCGCGTTATGCAAATAGCGCATAGCGCATAGTGCATAACGCATGTCGCTTATCGAAAACTCGAAAGTCGAAACTCAAAAATCGCATATCGCATTATGCAAATAGCGCATAGCGTATAGCGCATAGCGCATAGCGCATAACGCATAGCGCATAACGCATATCGCTGATCGAAAACTCGAAAGTCGAAACTCAAAAATCGCATATCGCGTTATGCAAATAGCGCATAGCGCATAGCACATAGCGCATAGCGCATAGTGCATAGCGCATAGCGCATAGCGCACAGCGCATAGCGCCATTATTTCGTCTTGATTCTTCATGATTTAATACAATCACGTGAACTGACATACCGGCTATTAATCCGTTTCACTTGATTTTGAATCGCATTGTGCCAGTAAATGAAATGCTAATTACCGTAACCTTTACTAACGAGTGAATGCCTACCGATAGGCCAGATCCTCTGGCCTTGCGGAGGGACGTCAGTTCCCTCTGTACTTTTCTACCGCATTGACCACGGGGAGTGTTCCGAGGAGTTATTTGGAACGATCCCTGCCGCCGAGTTACGTCATCGGACGACACGACCGACCGCCAGGTACCATCCTCACCATCTCGATGGCTTCATTTCAACAACCGTGCGGTTTTCGCGGAACTTTCTGCAACGTACAGTCGTGTTGTGGAACGATCTGTCCTCGGCGGTTTTTCCAAACCAATACGACTTTGGTTCCTTCAAGAAGCGAGCCTATCATTTCCTCAAAGGCGGGCAACGCATCTGTTCCTCTGGTTTTGCGGCTGTCCATGGGGGTCGTTGACCACCTCGGTGTTCTCGCCGCTCGTGTGCCCCATCTATACTATCTTGACGAGTATCATGTCGTGAAAGATTTTCTTCCTTTAAGTTTTACGTACTTGACTTAGAGTTAAATTTATATAGTAATGTTATATTGGTCGTTCGTCTTTTGACATTTGACAGCAACGATATTTAAAAAAAAAAAAAAAAAACAGTGCACAGTGCATAGCTCAAACATATGCGTTATGTCCTATGTGGATAATGCCTTTGTGTTATGTGCAATGCACGCTATGTGCTATATGCAATGCGCTATGTGCAACGTGCTGCGTGATGTGTGCTATGTGATATTGCGAGTACAATGGGTGAGGACGGATTGTTGCGGGGCAGGAGACGGGGCAGGAGGGAGGGGACAGCGGGGTAGGAAGACGGGTTAGCGGCTGAATTGCGCGTCATTACCCGACAAGAGCTGAACCTTTTTGTCGCATTAAAAACGTAATGACAATAACCGTTTCAGTGGCAAAGTATAAAATGTGTCGCGACCACGAACAATACCGATCAGCCGATAGCACGGCATCGAGATCGAGAGGGTAATGGCACGCCATTAGCGGCTGGGAGCGCCCCCAAACCTGCCCCCAGCGCCGAGCGCCGAGCGCCGAGCGCCGGGCGCCCGCCACATGTATGCTCCGTCTGTTTGTACTGAAGTAGACGATAAGCTGATCTTGTAAGTAAATCAATGTAATGTATGTAACATTACACTGATTTACTTGAACCTAATGCGGTGCAGAGATTCTATTGACATCGTAAATCAGTCACTGGTCGCTGCTTCTTTGTGTGTTCAAAATCAATTATTAGCCATAGCGTATGTCCGCAGTCGAGAGTTTGTGGGAGCTTACTAGTTCTTTCAGCTCCAGCTACGAGCATATGATGGATCTTACAAATATGAGAACCGCGACCGCGGGACGCAACATGTATCCGCTGGTAAAGAGTGAAGTGCCTTCGAGCAGTTAATGCGAAACCACTTAAGTGCGAGTGACTGTGGTGCGGGGTATGCGATGGGGAGGGGAAGGGGGCGTGCGGGTATCGCGGTTCTTTAAGCATCGATCTTAAATAACTACGGGAGGAAATGTTATAAAACGCATTAAGCAACGTTTAGTGGCGGACAGACCCACATAATCTATAAGTGTGCGTGTGTGTATTGACTCTTAAATCCAATAGAAATATATAACCGCATGACACTGAGCTTGGAGTGAACATTCTTAATAATAGAGCCGCCGGAATCTGCAACTGAATTTGCAACGACCGCGACCGCACTGATATCTGGTAACAATTTTGAATATCCTAAAATTAACAGTACATTACGGTAGACTATCGACATTTAATTCCAAAGTTGTAAGTTAGAGGCGATTGA
>NW_013525369.1:2163333-2163970 GCF_000836215.1 Papilio polytes | reverse complement strand
GAAGCTTCCTTCCTTCCGGCGGGCGCGGGGTGACGCGGGGTGATACAGGGTAATGCGGGGCGGGCCGGGCGGTGTACGCCAGCGGACACCGCTCGCAGTAATCACGCCTTTCCGACACCTAGTCTCATTATCTCGTGGTATTTATCAACATGTTGCTCGAATTGGAAATAATATTTACCAATATATATCTTAGTCGGTACGACATTTAATATGTTATTATCAGCTTTAAGTTATTACTAGACCCACCTCCACCCACAGTTCCTATCCGCGGCGCTCGCACGGCGACCGCGCGTGCCTCGCCGCGTGCTCGCCGCGCAGGCAACGCGGACATTGCACTGGTTCCAATGTAGCCTGTCTCAAAGTCATCTACATTAGCCTCTACTTTGCAGTTGGAAATATAAAACAGTAGGATGATACAAAATGGTAAAACGATGAGTTTACAAAGTGAGATACTCGTATGGTGTGTGTACCGGTCGTGTTTCAACGCACAAAGTATTTCTATAAGTAGAGCAAGAAGTAGACAAGCGTCTCACAATTGTGGCTCCGCTCAGATGCAATTATTATCATCCGGAAAATGTGTAATGGCGTGCAATTAAAAAGATGATTGTGTGTAGCGGTGCGCGGGGTGAGGATGGGG
>NW_013525369.1:2161302-2162621 GCF_000836215.1 Papilio polytes | reverse complement strand
GTGGCGGCGGCGGGGACTGCTCAGATACCAGTGCTCACGTGACACGTGGCTGAGTGTGTCGGAGCCTTACAAGATGGACGCTGAGTCGCGGACATCAGTCACTGCAACGAGTTCTAATGTTTTTATCAATTAGCGGACGTGTGAAAGAGAATGACATTAACTTAGGTAGTAAATTTTTGTGAAACACGAATGCTATATTAAAGAAAATTGTATTGCATATATCAAACTTAGAAATACTTGCTTTGAGTTATCTTTAAACTTTCTTGAAGTCATTTTCTATAAATTTCACGTTATACAATTGAATCGACTATTGTTATTTTGAAAACGTAACTACATTTTTTTAAAATTGTACATGAAATGAATATTTTTTGTTTTCTGCAAACAACAAATCTTTTAGTTGGTGGTGCTTTGCTCCTCTACTAGGTACTACTTATCTGCCGCTTGTCCAACGAGCCAAGGTGTTACTTTAACGTTTTTTCAAGAGAATTACTTAGCTATTGTGTGTACATTGTATGGCATTGAGAGATATTTCGAATGCGTTAGTTCATTCTCAGAGAGGTCGCTAAGCCCCTGCCTAAGCTTTGTTTTAATGTAACTGAAAGCTCGTGACGTCACGCCACTCGTGTCATCCGCTAACTGCAATAAGAAGGTGTTAAGAACACTCAAAAATGTTAATCCAGATTGTTGACAAATAGACAAGCTCCTACTGACTCGTCCAGTATCCTATTATGTAGATACTCGTTTATACAAAAGAGATTTTGCTAATGAATATTCGTGTGTATTGTACTATTGCTTTACGAATATTTAAATAAATAAATACTATACCTATGTTATTTAAGTTTTTGCCCTTTTTTATTTATTTAAATAAAATAAAGGTTTACAAGTCCTTACTTTTTGTTTATGTTTAAAAATTGGATAATACGTTTTGTCTGATCAAATTGTGATATATTTTAAAGTGGGGCGATCTAATCCTGCGTGTAGAGGTCAAGCGAGCGCATATTTTATGAACGAAACAATATCAGGTTTAATTCAAGCTTTTTGTACTGAGTTCGTTTATTAACAAATTAAAGTAAAGCTGAGTTTAACAACTGATTATAAGTTGTAAAGTTGGGGCAGTGGCCGCGAGGCGGGCCAATGGCAGCCCGGGGCGGGCCCGACAGGGATGGCGCTAGCTGACGCTTACTAGAGCGACCGGGATAATAACCTCGAGTTCCTCGGGGCGGAGTGATTTATAGCAGTTGTGTAGAAGCGTCGGACGAGACGGGACGTGTGGACACAGCCTCCGGATGTGAGAGACGCGCCGACGAACTCGCGACTCT
>NW_013525369.1:2158367-2161102 GCF_000836215.1 Papilio polytes | reverse complement strand
GGCGCCGCCTACACCATCGACAACATCCTCGGACATCGCGCAGCACAAGGTGAGACAACTCAACAATTAAAGTCTATCGAAGTTAAAAAACCAATTTATCTTCCTTATATAAACACGGTTCAGCGTGAAAAGAAGATTTAATAAGGTCTGAGCTATAGGTATCGGTATCGGTATTGGTATAACTCAATGTTTTTGTAATTGACAAAAAAGTAGTACCTACTATGTTTTTATAAATGAGGAATTACAACCTCCTGGCACGGATTTTTGTTTTTTTTTTTTTACTATTTGTTCTCTGTTTTTAACTTTCATACACGTAAATTATTATGCCTGTGTTTTATACGTTTCTTTCACATCTACAATATGTTATAATTTTTATAAAGTAAAATTAAATAATTAGTCAATTTATGTGCTTGGTAATGTTTAAAACATAACTGTCTTAACAAAACACTCGAAGAACATGAATAAACAAAAAAATCAATATTTCGTAGAAAAGTGAATGAGGATTACCTAGGTTTTTTTTAATAAGTTTCAGTATGAAAGATTTATATTGTCACTTCACTTGAAGCGAGATTATTTTGAATGATTAGTTTGCGATCTGTTTTCACAAGTGAAGTGTGAACACGAGATTAAGCACAAAACAGATTGGAAATATGTAATAAAAGCAAAAGACATCAACGAGTCACTTCAACTATCGCCTTCCTCACGTGAGGTCGCGGCGGCTGCCGGCCGTAACACTTGAAGTTGATAAAAACTTAGCAAAAATAATCTTTTAACTATTTCCTTCGTCATGAAATTGTGAAATTTAAACAATTGTAATGATCTAATGACCGTATTACTTAAATCTTGTCGTAAAAACTTCAATTTAGAAGAAGACTTTCAAATTAAATTATGTCAAATGTCTCGATGTCACTTTGTGTTATAAAAGAACACAAAAAAGTTTGATTTGATTTTTATTTAATTAATACACGCTGCTTAAATATTTAAAAAAAAAACAATCAAAACGCTTTAATTTCATACAGAAACTCAATATAACTGTAAGTATTTACACGGAAAGAGATTTGTATAACTAACAACATGTGAAGGCCGCCGCAACGGGGACATGTGAATGTGTAGGTATAATGAGCACGGCACCGATGCCCGATGTCCCCGCGCCGACTACGAACCTGACCGGTGTTAAATACTCAATAACATTAATATTTATATTCATACAAAAATACTTTACCTTTACCCCTGTTTAGAGAAATTACGCAATCACAATTCCGCGATTCAAGATTCCTTGAGCAATTTAAACTTAAAACTCTTACAAACTTTCGCGTTTATAACATTTGTGAGATTGTCGTTGAAGTTCGTGTCAACCACAATTTTTTCTACAATTTCTGCATAAGGTGGCAAACGAGCAAGCGGCCAACATCCCGCACACACACGTCACATGAAATGTAGAATTACTTTTATTTTAAGTTTGTATTTCATATTGTGTTATTGCACCTAGAGCTGGTTCATTCCTACAAATGATGTTATTGCGGGCTCTACCACCGAAATTATTAAAAAAAAATCAGAAGATAGGAAACTTGTCTAATTGTTTTCATTTCGATCATTATATTAACGTAATAAATGTATGAGAGTTAGTTTTATAATGAGTACGTTTGTTAAGATTTAAATAGTGTTCATTTTGGCTGCTGATGATGACGGAAGACGTCACGCTATCTGTCACTGACGAACCTTACTCCGAGAGTGCGAAGACGCGAGTCTGCGAGTACAACAACCGCTCTGAGGAATCTCATTTATACGAGTAGGACGGATTAGGTCGAGATTTTCTAATTTGCTTTCTTTCATCCAGGTGTTCCAGTTTGTTTGTTACAGAGACTCTGGTACAGACACCAGACTGTCCAGTGCAGTGTTGTTGGATCTTGGCGCTCACGCATTATATTAAACACTGAACAAGAAAACATAATTAGGTTTCAGAAAGAATTGCTATGTGACATTATTTTGTTTTTGTCGAAGGCAACCCTAAAATGACTATTCTCAAGGATTGCTTCTCAATTACATTAATACGAATATAAGAAGTAGAGTCGAGTGCAGAGCACACATACACACACGCTCACGCCGTGTTGATCCTGAGTCGTCGCCGGGTGATGCCACACGGGCGACCGCACCGTCGCGCTGTCACGAGAGCAGCCTCGTAAATAATATTCCTAAGCCCCGCGTGCTCATGTGACACCCCGCGGAGATGTGCGCACTCGATGGTTTCACAAATAGCTTATTAGTTATTAAACATTCAGCTCAAATCGTTGCGTCTTCGGGGAGTGGAATAGCACCCGCTACATCACAGGACATATGCTGATCGATGAAGATGATATCGAGGTTATGTTTAATAAACTTCGCTATTCCAAAGGCAGTTGCAATTTTCAAATTTTCTCATGTCGAAGGTCGCTGTTTATGTTACATTTGAATGTATTCGTGTCATCTGAAACATATTATGTGTTTAGTATTTCGGCAAATGCGAGAAATCAATATAATTATCGTAGCTAAAGTACACAGACATCGTATATCATTCGACAAGTATCGGTAAGCGGCTTAAAAATACATCGCAATACGATAACAATTTACTATGATTTCCGATCCCGTGTGTGGTGCTGCAGCGCAGCGGTGCGCCGCGGCCGAGCGACTCTCGCCGCTGTGACGTGACGTTAGGGCGCCGACAGATGCACTCGACAGAGATGTGTACACAGTCAACG
>NW_013525369.1:2157135-2158247 GCF_000836215.1 Papilio polytes | reverse complement strand
GGAGGCGTCTTACTTAGTTTTTATTTCTGCGCGGACGAAGTTGTGTGCAAAACCTAATGTTCATATTCATCAAAAAAGTATACATCGCAGTAACATTTTCTATTACACAAAAATAAACTCGTTGTGACATTACGAATAGAAAAAAAAGTTGACATCGATAATGTCGAGTTAACAAAATAGGCCTATTGTTAATACATATTAAGGCCAACTAGCAAGTTGACCCAGCGACGTGCAGGGTGAAGGGCGCGGGACGCAGGGCGCAGATAATGAACGATTCCTCTCGTAATCTCCGGCCGTTTGTAAAGCGAGCGGATTACTGCAGAGCTGATGCATAAATACAATTACAATAAATAAATAGTGCGACTAATGTCGACTGACGTTAAGTGCTCAACAAAAAGAGTGTTTTGTTTGAATCCGAGGTGAGCTCCCGCGGGGTTGGCCCCACACAGGTCGGCTACCAAACGAATTAAGTTCTTATGATTGTTGTATAAAGAGAGCTAATTGCGTGATATTGATTGTAAAACCCGTGGCAAAGGTACGAGGGCGCAGTATCAGCTGCATTGTAGAGAATCTAATACAAGTCGGTGGCGCTGCCGGTGAGGATTAAAGGATCGATGTGTCGGGAACTCCTCGCCGTGAGAATGTACCAAACGACGATGAGACAAATGTGTTTTTGTTTGCAATTAGGGCAAGAGGCAGACAAGTAACTTAAAGTTTCAGTCCGTCCTCCGACAGGCGTGCCGGACTTTCAAATTATCAGTCGATCTTTTCTTGTTTTCTAAGTCCTTTTTGTGTCCACTTTCATATGAAGAAACGTAAAAATTACATTTTGTTTTTTGTTAAATAGATAACATCGAAATGAAATCAGAGAGCGGCACACAGTCTGACTCCGACCACGAGCACGAGCACGAGCACGAGCCGGAGCACGATCACGAGCACGGGGAGCAGCTGGATGCACTGGACGCAATGGACGCCATGGACACCGGCAGACCGCGCAAGGTGACTTGCTCATCTCATTATATTGCACCCTAATGATACGAGTATATTGTGCACTCGGCAGGTCTTCTTACTGAGCCAAAATTTAAGAACGGTTCAACAACGACCACAAATGT
>NW_013525369.1:2153751-2155170 GCF_000836215.1 Papilio polytes | reverse complement strand
AGTATGCGGAAAGATAATATGTGGCGATACACAACTTTTAACATCGGGATTTAAAACAATAAACTCTCGTCATAGTGCCATCTAGTATTGAGAGGCAGAAACGACTCCCAGTAAGATTATTTTCCCAAGAACATTCGATACACTTAAACTTTTGTTGACCTGACCCATTTGTATGTACCTCTCGAATTTTATTTGCATAAATAAGGTTCTTCCATTAAAGTAAGTAAAATAATAAATGCTCACACTAACTTGCCATGATTTCACCAATTGTAACAGAATTTATGAATAAATGTCGCTTGAAGCTTCCATGACTTGTTCAGAGGCAGCTCTCGACAGTCGCTCGCAGCTCGTTAGGGTGCATTCAGCTCGCCCTCCTCCCCACCGCTCCGCGCCCCGCGCCCCCGCGCTCCCGCAGCCGCACCTCGTTGCATGTCCCATTGTTCCAACATTCTAATCCGCACAAGACTCCATCATCATGGGATCATTTCAATTATCATCTCTATATTCTGTGCGTCTTTAGTTTGCAATGCCCTACTGGGGGGAGGGGGGGAGTACGATAATGAGGGGATTAAATCTACAAGTAACGTTAAATCGTCGAATAAATTAATGAATAAATTTGACATATATTAGGTAAAAAATTGTAACCACCTCAAAAATCTAAACGTACTCATCAATCTTTATAATTAACGAGCTGTTCCCGGCTTCATCCGTTTGAAATTATAAAAGCTTTATTTTATTGTTTACATTTATGAAATTTTCAAATGGAAATGTCAAAATTATCTTTACCATGGCAACCTTTCTTCCTTTGTGTTGTCAGCTTGTGGTTTATATACCCTATCCCACATGAATATTTTTTTTTATTTATTTACCTCCTAAGTTTTATAGCGTGAAAATATATAGCCTAAAGCGTGTAGGGCTTTTTAATACAATAAGCATTTTTGAAAACATACTGTGATTGCTGACGTCTGACGTCACAGGGTAGCGTGTGTTTATGCTTAATTAGATTGACAAGTCTAAGTATACATAGATTAAAGTCACGTAGCTCAATTAAATTATATCAATACAATTGTTGCCTGCAATCTTCTTAACGTGGGCCCACACGAGAGGATAATTGCGCCGATTTAGTGCTAACCGCAGAGATCGCGCCGCTCCCCGCACAGCTCACAATTGCCTAATCAAGACCGCGCGACAACTGCGACGCGGTCGTATGTGGCGGCCCTTGTAGTGTACCTAGCTTCATTAGCTACCGTGTAATTATTGATGCTTGAAATATTTTATAACTACGTTTTTTGCATAAAACATGGTCCGTCGACGTCGATGACCAAATCGTGAATAGAGAAACGTCATGAAATATCGAGGTCTCAGTGTCTGACTAAGAATAACTCACATGAATATTACCAGATTAAAGATTTCATGTTA
>NW_013525369.1:2152818-2153472 GCF_000836215.1 Papilio polytes | reverse complement strand
GGGGGGGGGGGGCGCTCACTGCAGTTGCATTCACTGAGTGGCGCGCACAGGGCTGTCAACTTTATTAATTAATCGGTTATATGTATATTTTACAGTAGATTAAGAAGTATTTCAATACATTTAACATTCACGACCATAAACTTTTTAGAAGTTTTCACAACATATGTAATGAATTATTAAATTAAATTCATTTTACTATGGTGTTTCGAACAAGGATGTTATATTTTTAGTTGAGGTTCCAAATGGGAGCCGTAGTCTCAGTCTGACCATTTAATTTAGTAACTTGAGTGTTGTCGGGTTGTGATGGTCCGTCATCCGAGCTGTGTTGTGTATGCAGTGATCCGTCCTGACTTTGTTACTGCAACAAGCCGGGAGTCACTGAGAGTAGGCAGCCCTGCGCGCTCAGCCGAGGCTCCTAAATCGCTCTCGACGCGAAAATTGCGTTTAATTCCACTTCATGGATGGCGTTTGCCGACAAACGATCTGTGCGCCCTCTATCAACTTTAGTTGCTGCGTTTTCTACTTTAAAGCCATAGTTTTGAGTTGATATTCAGTCGAAAGTTTAGTGGTATTGAGTAAGAACATAGAGTCCACTTAAGGTCTTAATAAAGAGTGCGAGTGCGGGACGCGTGGTTCGGGGCGCGGGCGGGGGGG
>NW_013525369.1:2150732-2152616 GCF_000836215.1 Papilio polytes | reverse complement strand
ACGCAGCGCGTAGCAAGTAATAATACGGTACGCGGCGAGGCGGCTACGGACGCTGAGGAATTATGAAATTACCGCAATTTTTCGTCGCACAATGTCTTTTTATTAGCGCAATGCGCCTCGGCTAGCTCAATTTATTTCTATTCTCTAAACTCTGCATTCCAATTGGAACCTTACGTCTAGGGAATAGAATACATTTGCGTTTGTAGTTCTGCCGCCGCACTCGCCACGTATGCGTAATTGCTTGTCATTACAGCGCCATTGTAGTGGAGAGCGGCGCGCCGGAAATTGGCGGCGATTACGCGGGAAAAAATTAAAAGTGTAACCTCCTTCCCCGCACCCTACGTTCTTTTTCTAAGTGACCGCACTTGATGCCTTCGAACTTCAAAATCGGATAACACAATCTCGAGGTATAACATTGTGTTGTTTGTTCGCAGGTCTGGTTCCAGAACCGACGCGCGAAGTGGCGCAAGCGGGAGAAGGCACTGGGTCGCGAGCACGCGCCCTTCCTGCACCACGAACACGGTTAGTGCCTCCTGACTCCACCTCTACAGTACCCACATAATCTGCTGGTTACTACGTACTTAAATAGCAATAGGATCAAAGAAAAGCGACAGATGTGTGCTGAGGTGGTCGCATATAAGTCGTTCATCACATTCTGTGACACAATTATTTTTTTACTTTGCTATATTTGAGAAACAATTAGAATCTAAAATAACTTAGTAAATCGTTCCCGTAATGTTAACGGCCATCGCCGTCACCTGTCATTAGGCGGTGCGTGTGTTAAGTGACACGAACATACGACCAGCGAGGCGGCGGTCGCTAAACGGGCGTGATTGAGTCGATATTTTTCCCGAATCGCCCTCCATTAGCGCAGCGACACCGTGTCCACTAATGAAACATGTACACCGACACTATGTTTATCTGCCGACAATCAAATATCATTTACGGATTGTATTGTCGGTGTGGCGTCGCCTTTATTGTTGATTATTGAACTGAATGGTTAAAACGAGATATTTTCAAAATTAAATTTTACATATCAGGTATATTAAATCTTGTTTTAAGCATTCTTCAATGAATCAAAGATGTTAGTACAATTTTCAAAGAAGTTTTTACAATGGAATCTCAAGAAAACATATGTAGGCTAGGTTACATACAATTACACGTTAACATTGAAAAGCTATGATTTCAAAACAAGCTGTGTCATACAACTCAATGTCTTATATTGTTTGTGATCTAACTTCACTGCGAACACGATAACTACACGACACCGACACGACACTAAACACGCTATTTAATGTAAAGCTTTCCAATAATTGGTACACCAATATCAGTAACCTGTTATTTAAAAGTGATTACTGTAAAACGAATTCGATAGAAAAATAGATAAAGTCCGAGGCAGACTAAATGGGGATATAATGACTGAGTTGCGCGACGCCGCAAATAGAGAGAGGCGAATTAAGTGCGGTACTTACACAAGTACACAAACTGCCTGTGTACAAACATACTTGACAGTTTAACAGACAACTTTAACATCTTCACACTGTAGGGCCGGCTCGTCCGCTGTAATACCACGACCAACCAACCAACCATCTAGTTGTTAAGTATTCAAGGCAATTTCGACTTGCGTATCCTTAGTATGCAATTAAATTTCATTTTCATTTTTCTAACGATCCCCAATTTCCTATTTCTGCTTTTGGTAACTTTATGCTATTTTTGGATGTCAATAATAATATATGTCGAATATGATTATTATTTTAAACACTGATATACTACATTATAGCAGTAACACAAGAGAGGGTGACAGGTGACAGGTGAGGCGTGCACAAGCGCTGCGTTGTGTCCTCTATCGCTATCACCCACCGCCCGCGGCCGCACTCGCGCCTC
>NW_013525369.1:2146498-2147927 GCF_000836215.1 Papilio polytes | reverse complement strand
CCAACCACAACTGATAAGATCTATAGCCAGCACTGGTACACTCGCTGTAGCGCTCACTCCGCCCGCTCATTGATACTGTTTAACTTTTGTCTAATTAAAGCGACCCCCTGTTTTTATTTAGTTTCCAGATCGCTCGATGCGGGAACAATGGCCGGCGGTGGTCTCCACTTCACTGGGCAAAGGGCGCTACGGCCGCGGGGTCCGGCCATTACTTTTGCCTTTTCTCAAGAAATCAAATCATATTAAATACACGCCCATGTTTATTCGCATTATTTGAAGACATATGAGATGCTATTGATATTCAATATATTCAACGCGACGTATTTTGTTCGCGTCTGGGAAAGGAAAATAAATCAGTGGCGGCGAACAAATATTTGCACATCTTTGTTAAGCAATTAGCACGACAATGACGCGTTTACGTCGCACACAAAAGGCGCGATAATTTCGCGATGAACGCACAATTTGCGCGCGCGAGCGGACACAAATTGAATTAGCACAACTCATTAACGAACTGAGCGCGCAGTGAAATGTGCGCATTGTGTTTGCTCGCCGAAATGTCACGCCGGCCATTCCCACCACTGACACCATGCTTCTATACTTTCTCGGACAGTCCCAGGTTATTTAAATGGGCAAGAATTAGCTTATTAAGAATTAAAGTTTATTTTAATATTAAAAGATTAAATAATCGAACCTTTTTTTATTTGTATATAATTTAATACTCAAGACAGCTTGACTTAAAATTTACTGAATTTAATCTCTAAGGTAGAATTTTTAAATTGTAAAAGGTTTTTCTCCAGTCGTTGAGCTGCGTTTTTGTAGAAATTAAGGTGAAAAAATATAAATTAAGAAGATATGCAATGTTTTTAAATCAAGGTGAGGGAAATCGGCACTACCGTGACACACTATAAGTCGAAAACATTCAACAAACATTTCTAGCTGGTCACAAACATTAAGCATACATTTAAATCCATTAAATATTAAATAGTCCTGTTTATTCAGCATAGACAAGTGGCGACCTCTGTTCCCACGGCGCGGCACCACTAGTCAGGTGGAAGCGACTCATTCCACTAAACATCAACACAATTATTTGGTGTGAATTAATATTTAATTAAATGTGCGCGTGAAATCGACACACAAGAGTAATGCGATTCATTTTATTGCGTACAATATATTTAGATTGCCATTATACATGTTACAGTATTGCTCAGAGCATAATTGTGGCACAATTAGACTGCTCATGCCGTAAGATAATGTTGTGGCCATCTGTCATCGTTGATTGGGTTCTACCTTCAACTGCAAATTGTCACACTGACTGTCTGTCTGACTGTCATTATCACTGAAAACATCAGCGCAGATAAAGGATAAGAGGATAGAATGACTCGAGTCGCTTGTTTGTGTCGGTGTAAAGAAGGGTACAAATCGCTATATA
>NW_013525369.1:2145754-2146240 GCF_000836215.1 Papilio polytes | reverse complement strand
ACTCTATTCATCATCGACCTATAAATGTTGAAGCTTTACACTTTTACTTTACTTGTCAAGTAATATTTGACAGACACAAATGTCACATTGGACATGACCCGTCATCGATGTTGACGTGACTAAGAGCTGTAGGCGTGAGGGCGAGTAGTCCTCGTGTACGCCAACCCTTACACTCTGTGTTTATTTTGTACTTTAAATATTTGACAATGGGTTCGGAGCGACATTTTGCCAATGTAATAACTTCTCAGGGATTACTTTTTAATTTTCACTCCGCAAACGTTGTAGTTATACTCGTAGCTGTGTTTGTACAGCGCTGTGTGCTCCCTGCATATACATATGTACATACCATGGCAGAGAGGAACATGTTAAACAGTACAGGAGAAGAACACTGATTAGATGATTTGCTTTTGGAGGCGATATAATAAGGATAAGTTTGCATTCAATCAGTCTGATTTACTTATATAGAGAGGCATTCGTTGCGCAAAT
>NW_013525369.1:2143824-2144058 GCF_000836215.1 Papilio polytes | reverse complement strand
G
Organism: Papilio polytes; assembly: GCF_000836215.1. Taxonomy (NCBI): domain Eukaryota; kingdom Metazoa; phylum Arthropoda; class Insecta; order Lepidoptera; family Papilionidae; genus Papilio; species Papilio polytes. The sequence continues at coordinate 2,144,057 of NW_013525369.1, read as the reverse complement.
CCGCCGCTCTTCCGGCCCGGCTCGCAGGCGTGAGTTCAACACAACACTGCTGCTGCTACTGCCACGACCTCGACATCCTGCACTACCAATTCAATGCAAACAACTATACACTGCCTAAGGAATCACTATGTAATCAGTATCTAAAATTAGGTGAACTATGTTTTAGAGATAATAAACACTAGGAAAACTGAAGAGACGTGTCGGATGTAACGGAGCAGTAGACGCTAGGATTT
>NW_013525369.1:2137005-2143716 GCF_000836215.1 Papilio polytes | reverse complement strand
GCGTCTACTGCGAGCCCACCGTCACCGCGCTGTGCGAGCGCAGCACGCCCTGCCTACGCTGCACCGGTACCTTAACCTGCCGACGTCTCCTTCCCTGGCCTCCTTTCCTGTGTATTTAAAACATTTACTTTAAGTCTAAAATCGCATTATTTCACGGATCAAACCAGATCGTTTTTTTCATAGATCGGTGTTACTGAGGGCTCTACCACAAAAACAATGCAAATTGCAAACTGTACATTGTTAATTAAGCTTACGTTAGACGGATCTAGTGTTCCAACATCGTGAACTGGTTGTGTTTGAAACTCAGTAGAGTAACATAGGTCGATGTCACATCACCAGTGATCAAGAACCCGTTCTTCAAGTGCATCCCGGGCGAGAAGTACATGGACGAGTGCGATTCCTGCCGCTGCACCGACGGCCACGGCGGCTGGTGCACCAACCAGTTCTGCGAGTTCCGCGCCCTCCACCTCTACGCCATCAAACTCTCCGACGGCGAGTTCTACTGACTATTGACATTACATTGTCATCTTATAAGATTCCACTAAAAAAGATAGAATATAAAAAAGTATTTTTACTTGATGTTCCCTTTACACTGTCTGATTGATAACGTGGCAGTTATACTCCATTACACTCATAATATCTTAAATATAATAAATAAAAAAAATCTTTAAAAGACGTATAGAAATCTTTCAAAGCAGATCAATTAAGTTGCCTTCTAAGTTCACATAAAGCGAAGTACTTGAAAAAGAATAAAACGTACAAAGTATTACACAATAGCTCCCCTTTCACACATCGCGACTTGTTTTATATTAAAAAGCGATATTATATTATTAAGTATAAAGCTTTTGTGTGTATTTGTAGGTCTGTATGCGTAGATACAAAACAAATTTGTTTGAGTTGGGCTTACATGCCCACCCTATTAATTTGTCCGCGGGGACGCGGCGCGGCGCGGCGCGGTCGTGTCGACCCTGTCTGCACAGCCAGCGGGATCATTGCTGCTTTAGTTCACTTTGTCGACAGCTTTCTATACAGATGTTTTATTTAGTAAACTAATAAATGTAAATCCGCTTCCGACTCATTATGATTGAATCGACCCTTTGATAGCGCCATGTTTACTGGTTGATTTGTGTCTCTCATAAGCAATGATGTGAATTAAATGAAAACTTACGCCAGTAAAGAAGGAGGTGACAAAATTAGATCTTCGCGATAGTTCGGTAATGCATTTCATGGAGTTATCGAACCGAAAAAAGTAATCGTTAAATGTAGCTAGGAAACCGACTATAAGATGATCTATTCAAACTCTACAGCTTATTTAAAAAACATTAACATGTTAATAAAACTAAATGCAATTTCTGTATAATAAAAATAACACGAATAATGTTTAAAAAAGGTTTTGTAACAAATTCCGTAATAGCTACAGAAGGCGTCGCCTCGCAGCGACAATGTACGAGTGAGGTGCGGTTGCGGAAGCTCGCCGGCAGCACTGATACACTACACACAAATATTTACCTAAATACAACTTAATTAACCGTTCATTCATATATCCTCACAAGACGTTATCTAACTAATGTCTCCAACGTAAAACAAATCTTATTTCCAAGTCGTTAGAATAGCTATTCAATTATGTTGTAACTAAACGTTGTGGGTGGTCAAAAAAAAAGGATTAAAATAAGCAATTAGAGTGTAAGCCGGCAAGTCCGGCCACAGGATTACTTGTACTTAACGTTTCTGAGGAGCATTGTATTGTAATGTTATATCAGTAGTTTATTCGTGTGAATTTATTTATTTGTAAATGATATGAATTAGTGAAGAGTTAGGGAACGACGGAAAATTACGTTCAATTTATAAATAAAATAGCAAACGAATTATAATTTAAACAGAAATAAAATCCTATAGAGCAAATAACGGCGCGACGGTGAGATGCAATAATTGTTGTCAATGTCGTCATCTTGAAATCATTTTTTTAATAAATTGACAGTCTTCCACCAGTTTCTTTTGCGAGTGAACGTTAACGATATCTCACATAGATGAAAGGGCAATAAAAATAAATCTTTTTATAATAAAAGGGGTAAACGAGCGGCGTAAACACCAAGGTGGTCAACGACGCCCATGGACATCCGCAACACCAGAGGAACTACAAATGCGTTGCCGGCCTTTGTGGAAATTGTAGGCCCACTTCTTGAAGGACCCTAAGTCGTATTGGTTTGGAAATACCGCCGAGAACAGACCGTTCCACAACGAGGCTGTACGGGGCAGAAAGTTTCGCCAAATCTAAACGCTTAATGATACATTGAGTGTACAACTGGCAAAACTGATTTTAATAAACCTTTACAAAGGTAACTATTTACCTTACGTTGAATACATCTATTTGTCAGCTGTACCGGAGTGACGGTATTATAATATAATTGACACATTTCTAAACGTCGTTAAAATATTTATTTGTATCGTAAGTATACAAAAAACAGCCAAATGAAAGGCGACGTATCGCTTACACAAAGCTGTGGTATATCGTTTGTGAACACAATCTGCCGGCGGAGAGACGTTTTGCGGCTTGTGTCGTGTTGTGGTGACAATTTGTCGGCGACGCGACAAAGACGTCGAAAATACACCGGAAGTTGACAAATAATGCCTTTGTACGCCTTTTGCAATTTTAGGAGAAACCTTGTTAATTTGTTATTTTTATTGAGCTTATAATAAGTAGGTTATACTTATAATCACAGGTTTCCGGTTTCGGCGGCGCAGTGACAGCTTGCGGGAGCAGGAAATGAAGTGGCAGGGCAAGGGACAAGGTACACTACACTCGTAGTTCATTGGTAAAACAAAACATTTTAGTTTCCCGTTCGAGCCGGCAGATACCTTATGGTTACAGTTACTTCATAATACCACAATTATCGGCAGGAAGCCTCAGTTTTTATCTTAAGACGGAACACAAGTACATAACTAATTGTTGATATTATACTTCAAATTAATCATTGTTAACAAAAGCGTTGTACAGTATAATACGCTGGGATCCGTAGAACATCATCTCGTGCCCTGCTGTGGCAGAGTAGAGCAGTGTGCCGGCTGGTGGGCACTGCATACTGTATGCTGCAGAGCACAGTATGCAATGTGTAGTGTGCAGTGTGCAGAGCGGCGAGCGGCGAGCGCGGGCCGCCCGCGGCGCGCTGCATTATTAGCGGTTATTAAAGTTTCCACAACAAGCAGCGCGCGGACAATAAACACAGAGGGCGCGCGGAGCGGCGAGGATTACGATATTACTATATAGTTCGTTATATTTTGGGGTTGCGCAGAAAATAAACGAACTTTCAATCAGATAATAGCTGATGGTAGCTTGTGATTATTATTTTTAGTATTTTTTTTTTATGAACTTTGTCATCGTTTCTCAAAATCATAAGAGCACAGCGCCATCTATTGGCAAATTTAAGTAAAGTGTTATCCTTAAGTCATTTTCATAATAATCAGAGATACGTACCAGAATTTTCGAGAGATTTGGACTGCAAATCCTGCAATATTATTAGGGAAATACGAAAACTAAACTTTTAATCCTGACTAAATTTTACATGTAATGGTTAAACCACCTGACACGTCCAGTTCATCATGTTTAATAATTTTTAATTGCTGGGATATAACTAAAATATTTATGTATTGTATTGTAGGCGAATTAATATAATGTTGCGGAACCCGGTGCACTGCAGCCGGCGCGCGCTCGCCGTACACATCATAACATTTATTTACGCCATAAATAAGTCTAAAATTATAAAGTGGATAATCCCGCCTCAGTTCCGCACTAAATATGTGCTCAAATATAATATTTACCCTTTGTTGAGCGCTCGCTGACAGCCGCCGCCTGCGATACAATGTTATATGTAATGAGAGCTCATATAAAGAATATTATTTAACACTTCATTGCACTTGAACGATACAAGAGCGGGAAGTTATTATTATTTTCGTATCCTCATACTTCAGAATGCGAAGTCTTAACTTCTAATATTGGTTTTCTGTCTTTTTACTGATAGAAAAGATTTCAGAACGGACTTTCATCTGCATTCCTTTAATACTAATCAATTGATAGGACATTATCTGACTTGTGTCGGGCCATTGCATCGAGCTCACACGCGGAGGAAGTCCATTTGTGTTCGCAAGAAAAGACCATCCGATGCCTGGAGCGATTAAATTTGTCGCAAATAAAGATACTTAAATAGAGGTATCAAGTATCAATGAAAGTCCCACAATGCTGCGGTCCCACACAACACATACGGCATTGTAATAAATATGTGTTTACAAAAAATAACCTAAAAACCCAATTATTGTCGAACACAGCGCGCCGCCGCCGCGCCGCCGCCCGCTGTGGCACACAATTGTAATGATTTCCGAACTAGAGTTTATTACAACTTTAAGTACTCTATTGTACTGTTTCTTATAAAGAGAAGTACAAGAAAATAAATGTAGGTCGCGGGGTATTCGTTCAGTTTTAAAATTACTACTTTTTCATGAATTTTACACAACCGACATTCAATTGTAGTTTTCGAAGAGATGGGAGACGTTTTTTTAATACTTCAATAGATGCACCTGCGTCATGTTTACGTCGTTTGGTTATTGATATCAGGAACTCGATATTTTGCCTTGAACTTCCATTTTTAGTTGTGTATCAAGGTCGTTTATGATACCTAAGGGACGTCTTTGCATTTATTTAAAAAACTAGCTGTTCCCGTGCGGCTTCATCCGCATGAAATTATAAAAAAAATATTTTATTGTTTACATTTGTCAAATTCTTAATTGTAAATGTCAAAATTACCGTTACCAAAGTAACCTTTTATCCTTAATGTTGGCAGATTGCAGTTAGATTTCTTTCCCACTTGAGGGTTTTTCCAATTTGTTTACCCCTAAGTTTAACAGCGTGAAAATATGTAGCATAAAAAGTGTCGTAAGTGTAATGGGTTTTTATTTAAGAAAGAATTATTTAAAAATATGCTGTGATTGCAGACATCCAACGTTGAGAATTAGTCTGTGTTTACACAATGTTATAATAATGTTAATTTAGTATAGATAATTTTAAATTAACATTATTTTAACATTATGAATATGTCAGTGTCTTTAAATGAATGAGAACACACTCATGTGCTAACTGTAATCACAATATATTATGTCTATAAGAAGTTTGTTATAACATTTGCTTCATTTCTTCAAAACACATGGACTATTTAAAAACTATCAACACAAGACTAGTTAATCTGAAAAAAGGCCGTGATATTTAGTGTTAGTAAGCCGTAGTTTACAATTGTACGTTATAACATTAGTCGCTTTTTAATTTAAGAATTCGTTGTCCGCTCGTCTGTCGAGTCTCAATAAGGATCGACGCGTTATCAGCTAATATTACAAAGTCCAAAATAACCCCAGACACGACCGCGCCGCTTGAGGGCGTGCGGCCGACTGAACTGAGCACTCAAAGTTTACACGTTGAAAATATGCGCAGGCGATGTTTTACGTCGTCGCGGGCCGCGCGCACTGCACACTGTAGTTTAACGGATAGTTAAGAATATTTTTAGTAACGATAATTGTAAAGAAAATAATCATCGTGATCTATATTTCATTTATTTCTACTAACTATCCAGTTTTTATAAGTAAATAACAAACCAGATATTTAATTGAAATAAAAAGAAAATTTTAAATAAACATAGCAAAGTATACCACCGAAATATATTACTTTTTACATTTTACTTTTAATTTAGATGCCCGCGTAATTTGCTACTTGATGATGTAAAAAAACTGGGGACGAACAATCGAATATTTTTAATGGAATACATGCAATTTAACATGAAAAACAGTTTAACCGTTTAAAATTTGAGAAATCTGTTATGGAGCTCGTTGATGGGAATGTAACTAGCAGAGTTATTTAGATAAAACATTTCTCTAATAACGCATTTTACGTATATTCAGCAACTATATTCTTTGTAACACAGATTCCATTTACTCACAATTGTTTATGAATTGATTTTATCCACTCCGAGAAATTCTTAATGCATTTCCATTTGATACAATCGAGTAGAATGAACGAGAACATGTGTTTCTCTCTAAGATGTATACTTTTATAAAATATTTTTTTATTAAAAACTTGCAAAACGTGTTTGGAAAAGTCAAGACAGTAAAATATTACTATTTTCAAAATAATGAAATGTGAAAAATGTTTCTTATGTTTGATATAAAATTTAACTATGATCGTCTGTGAACAAATTTATTCGAGTAGTAATCCTTCTTTCGAACTCCAAATTAAAATGCGAATGCAAAATTGGCAAAATAAACAATATCGATATATTTGCGTTGTCACATTGAAGTTCAGTTTGTGTGTTTTAAAGTAATTTACAAGTATGGTTAATATGGCCGTCCGTCTATGTTTTAAAGGAAGTCATTTGTGGAAATATCTAACATACTGTAGTTATTGCTCTTTCAAAAAATTCTTTTAACCTTTTCTATAATATCCATGATGGTACAAAGCGACTAAATGTTTGACAATTGTCCCGTTATTCTGTTATAAAAAAAATGGTTCTGTTATAACATTTTGCTTTATTAACCTATAAATTAAAAAAAAAACTAAAACGGCGATCAACCACGCTTTCACGGAAACGACAAGCACATCAGCTGGGTTCAGTCCATTGGCTGCCTTCGGCTTGTTGGCTGCTTCAAAAACTTCTGAGCAGCAGATAGATCCCAGGC
>NW_013525369.1:2132082-2136989 GCF_000836215.1 Papilio polytes | reverse complement strand
TCTGAGCTGCAGATAGTCCGATCCCAGGCGGCACACTCCTCCTTCAACTACGCTGCCTCATGTAGGAGCGATATTTCCACATTCAAAAGGAGGGAAAGCCACAGCGAAAATAATGGATCAATTTGGTTTTCAGAATCACGGGTCATGTCAAAAGTGAAAGATGACGTTGTTTTTTTTTAGTCTTTTGACAGATACATTTCACAATGCCAAGTTGACTAATGTATCCAATTAGCTAGTTTAGCGTTAGATAACTAAAAGTGGTGTTACTGAGCGCATTGCGCACACACTCACGTTTTTACGTCACATATCGCACGTGCGCGCGCGCCACCGCGACCAGCCTGGCGAGAACTAAATACTGTATTAGATATTGAAGCGTTGCTTCGAAATGAGGGCTCCCAGTAGTCTGGACAGTCGCATACGGTTGTAATGGTCCGCACACGAGCTCCTTATTTAGACGCGCGGAGTTTGTGAGTGAGAAATGCATTACGTGTACCTGCGACCGTAATTGTTGTTATCAGCCACTGGCCGCAGCCAGCGACAGCAACAGGGCTGTTCCCACGCTCACTGTGTACATACACACATGTAGCCAACTGGGAATACTATAAACAACGCGAATAATCATTGCACGGTATAAATAATATTTGCTTACTGTCTGCCAACCCTATCACTGTACGGTGATGTACAAAATGCATTGTATTCGTATGTCGTACATCCTAGAATGCTATTTAAAGATGTAAGATGTTTGTTATTTTATAGATATTCGGGAATGAATGTGAAGTTTCAAATGAATCCCGAAGCACATTGTACATAAAAATATGTGCAGTTCAAATAAAAAAAATCAGACTTAAACGTTGTGGTGTAACACTGAGGTACTTTAATTGCTGGACTGTAGGGTTGACATCACTTTTTTATTATAATACAAACTTTAAATCTATTAATAAAAATTTCAAGTAGATATTAATTATTTAAATATAAATACAATTGAAACTATAATTTTGAGGTATTTCTCTTTGAAAGGTTTATTATTTATGAACTTTATTTCGTATTACGAAGATATGCAGAGATGTTTCATGACTGATGTGTTTCTAACATTAGTAGTCGCTCAAGATCACAGAACTAGTTTGTTCAATGGCCAAAGAATACCAACAGACTGTTAGTCCCTGAATGTATCAAGACTTGATGCCCGCTCTGAATAAGCTGTTATCGAATATTGCTATTGAGCACGTGCATTAAAAATTAATCATAAACAAAAAAGACAAATAAACTTGCAATAAGACAAACTTATTGCGTGGTATCTTGTAGCAAAATAATATTAGACTCGATATCAAAGTATGATTCAGAGTGCATGTAAATAAAAAGTTGGCTATTTTTATAAATCTTATAACGTTTGTTGTGCACAGCCCTACAGACATCGCCAAATTTAGTGGTAGGTCTGCCTCCGTCCCCGCCCCCGCCCTCGGCGTCGCTCGCACCAAATAAGCCTTCCCGCGCATTCTGCACTCGCCTATTAATATCTCACCGACAGCCCGCAGCAATGCAAACCCTACCCTCTCACTGAGCCATAGAGTCTCTAATGCCTCCCCAACACTTTGCACATCTTTTATTTTACCTGCCCCGTTGTTTAAATTAAATCTTGTAGGCTTTAACGTTTTCCAACTGTGGGCCTGAGTTGCACCGTGTCGAATGCTGCGCTGGAGAATTGCAATCTCTGTGAGCGGTTTCGACCACACCAAAGCTCTGTGTTTCCAAAAAATCGACGACTGAGTCATGGCGCGGTCTCAATATTTAAATTGCACTTTAAACTTTTAGTGGTTGAAATGAAATTTGTTCATCGCGGTCTGTACATCCGCAAATAACTTTTCGGGCGAATGTCAATCTATATTCAACTCTATTACAATCGCTAAAAAGGCTAGTTTTCTTACGAATAACATTGCGTCGTTTGGGTTGTTATTAATACAAGTTTGTGTAAACTTTCGCCTGAAATGGTGTCGCGATGCATTCGCTCAGTCTCTGTCGCTCTCGCGCGTGCCGCAATGCCCACTGCAGCTGTCTCACTCACACAGCGCCAGCCTATGAGCCGCGGCTTTTACAGTCAAAAGCACTTTTTTGTATCGCGCTAGGCTCACCACGCGGCTTCGGCTGCGTTGTATCGCAACAACGTACTGTGTGGCGGTGCTCTTATGTCTACACATACTGTCAATAAACTAACCATTTGTAGTCAATTAGTTTTAGCATAATTGTAAACCAATATATACGCTTCACTCGACACTAGCAGCTTTATAAAATAATTTTATTTACCAAAGCTAACTAATAATTAGATATTTGCCATGTAACGCATTATATTTCTCGAACTTACTTTTGACAATACAATTTTTAATATCAATGACGCTTCGCATGAAGAATGTAATGATTTAGCCATAACTAACTACTCATTGCTGCGACTGATGACGTAGAACTTGTTGACTTATCATTTTTCCACGTTTAACTTGATACCAACTTAAAGCACATAATTTGCCGCGGTTTGCACACCAACACCACGGCACGTGTGTACACACATACACACACAACTCTCTCGATATATTTCGGGAAGTAAATTCATGAATGGAAATTGTTGCGAACAAAGCGAACACCGCGTTATTACAAATTACTAGTACACTCTTGGTAATGAACGTTACATTGTATTTAACAGTATGTTAGCAGTATCTGCGGCGCCACGCGATAGTCAGACTTTCATTTATATTTAATACTAATCTATATCTATGCTTATAAAGATTTTATAAAGAGGGAATATTTGTATTTTTGTATGTATTCTATTCACGTAAAAACTACTGGGCCGATTTCAAAAATTCTTGCAAAGATAATTTGTCTGTGGATAAAATAGGCTACATTTTTTATTATTTTTCAATTCCACACGAGCGAAGTCGCGAATAGCAGCTAGTGGAAAAATTTTTTCTTATTTATTGAAAGTAGCAAAACAGGAAAAGACACTTGTTTTTTGCTAAAGCAGCGAATTTAACACTTACATAGACATCAGTAATAAGTTTGTTCCAGTGTAGGCGTAAAGTTTCTCTTGAAATGGAACATATAACCTATAACATATTGTATGAGGAAGCTACGTCGGTACAACATATCGTATATCTCTATATATATCTCGCACGCGGCGGACACATATAGCACCCCCCCCCCACACGCGTCCCCCACACATACTGACACACTGAGGAGATCGCGACTCAAGGTTATGTCATCATAAAAAGATATATAACTTAATATGTACATATGTGAATATATTTTATAGCTATGCTACTGAAAACTGTCACATGCATGGGAACAACATAGATATGTTAAGACATAAATCCATTCCTCTCTTAACGAGAAATAAGTTAGGGGAAATATCCTCTTCCTGTACGCCTCTTTCTCTGCAAATGTGAATGTTTATGGACAGTTGCTTCGCGATTTTGACAAATCCGCTGTTTGCTTGCTTATTTATCACCTTCTAAAATAAAATTGTGGCAGTACGAAGTGTGGCTTTTAGAGATTTTTTTTCCTAGAACAAGCATTAGGATAAGTTGGTTTTTGATGCGGTTCAGTTTATTCATTATCATTCGTATGAAATTATTCTACTCAATGTTGATTTATAGTTAATTTTATATTTCGTGTAAAACTTCATAGTTAGTACTGTATGTATTCTGGCTTTGGGCCAAGCTCACTAACTCGCCTGATCTAACAACTGCATGTGTCATCTTTGTATATCAACTGTTAGTCTACTTTTATTATTTAGAAAAACTTAGCTATTAAATGATAAAGTTAATGTACTATTTTTATTTTTCGTTAAATAATGCGTATGAGAAAGCCATGACGAAGAAACGTGAGGCGATAGCATTCATAAATTCGCATAACTCTCCTTTCAGTCTAATTACGTAGATAAATCACAATATGGTACTTATTTAGTCAAAGGATTCAATTGAGCAAGGCACCCCCTGCTGCGTGATTTCATCCCCCGCGACCCGCACCCCGCGCCCCTCGCCCCACGCCGTGGGACCTATCACTAAACAAAACTGTCGCCGAACAAACATAATATGTATTGTCACATTTGCTACAGACAATGAGGCACGCCGCGCGCAGAGCATTGTGTTGCTGCAGTGACCAAATTAAATTGATAAGGTTCGATAACTTGCGGCTTTTGGTTACAACAAATTTTGTATGTTTAATTTGTTATAATTATTACAATTATGTTAGTTGTGAAATGCGCTCTATCAACGTTGGTTATAAAATATAAAATCAAATTTTTTTTAATTTAATTACAATGTTGTTGCTCCCGACTTCGCCCGAATGAAATTAAAATATATAGTCTATGTTACTCACAGATAAAATTACCTTTCTAAAAGTGAAAGACGTTTTAAAATCGGCAGACATAAATCCAAAAATACAAATCTTTCCTCTTTACAATATTAGTATAGACTAGCTGTTGCTCGCGGCTTCGCCCGCGTAAAACTAAAAAATTATACAAAATATAGCCTATGTTACTAACAGATAAATTACCTTTCTAATTGTAAAAGAATTTTAAAAATCGGCCCAATAGTTTTTGAGTTATTTCAATACATACAAAAATACAAATCTTTCCTCTTTATAACATTAGTATACTCGTAGATAATCAGTAAAACAAAGCATAGATTTATTATTTATTTGAAATGAAATCATTTGCTCTAATTGAACACTTGATAAAGTTTGTCATTTTCTTAATAAATTAATCCGAATTTATCTTATAAGAATTTAAACAACCTCGTAATGATGAAACGTATCACAATGAATGTAGTAAATCAATACCCTGAGATAATAAGAGTGGGGACAAAAGCAGCGGAGCAGCGCGTCACATAATGAAGCCAATAAAACCAATCTGGCGTCCAAAT
>NW_013525369.1:2127720-2131189 GCF_000836215.1 Papilio polytes | reverse complement strand
ATCCAATTTGGCCACCCAATAATGGCCTACGAATGAAAAATCGCAATGAATTGTAATCACAAATCTTATTATCTACATGAATAAAGTGAAAGCAATTTTAATAATATTGACTAGTTAAATGACTAAAGATTAATAATATTGCATTGAATTTGCTATTAAATTATTTTCAATAGAACTTTAGTGGATTAATCCTACGAGAGATTAATTACTATCCGGGCGGTGCAGTGCAGTGCGCGGGCGGGCGCTGGGGGCCGCGGGGGCCGCGGGGGCCGCGGGGGGAGAGGGGGAGATTGGATACAGATAAAACTAATAACTGCTAACTCAATGAATGCATAGAAACACACACACTTCAATAACAGCCATACCACTACTTAATGTTATTGGAATTGATACATTAAAGCATGTCCATTAAGATATAAATTGAGCTGGCAACAGTGCTATCTATTGGCTGGTAAATTCACAGGCCGTGTAAGCTGTAATCCGCAAGCGGAGCGTCCTCCGCAAATACATCGGAGATCATTTTTTGCGTCTCGCCAATTAGCGGAACATTTTGTCGAGCCTACACTTCTCCATACAAACCATTACTGATATTAAACTTAAATTGATAATCTTCCTAAAGAATTATAACATGTGAAGGAATATTTTAAGCCATAGAAATTGACTAAATTACGGAAGTAACAAGAAAACTTATATTAAGTTCTGAAACATAAGCTGACAAAGATAGCTTTTTTAGTACTTATTAAGATAACATTATATTGTTCTTTAATAATGTGAATGTACAATGCGGTTATTGTAGAATAAACAATATAATTAAGTAGTTTCGTTTGTGAAATAAAACAAATTAAATGAATCTGAGACATCCTTACACAAAGTCTAACATTTTCCACGGGGCGCTACGCACACGGCTACGCCTGCCGCCCGCGCTACGCACTGCTACGTGTGACATCTACGGTGTAGCTATCTGTACCCAAGGTCTCTAATAACAATATGTATAACAAAACCTTGCAACCTTTTAGTTTCACATAACCAAAATAGGAAGAGGTGCAATACATGTTATTGGTTCATTTCTTCTCAAATTAGTGAATGTTGGGCCATGAAATTACGAGTAATAGGGTAGGTAAAATATTTTCTAGTCATATGTATGTTTGTGTGTCTTTGTTATTACAATTACAAAGATAACTTTGAATATTATTATTTTAATGTAATTAATTAATTGCACATTATACTTTTTAAACCATAAATTGAAACAATATTAAAACATAAATTTTCTTGAATTAAATATAATTAGTTGCAGTTTTTGATCTAAGGCATATATTTATGTAGATTTAGGATAATATTTTATCAATGAATAATAATTGTAGTGTAAAGATATTTATAACATAGTCCCGCTGTTGCTTGTCGCGGTGTGCGTGGCCCCAGCCCCAGCCCGGTCTGTGACGCGTCGGCACTGAACTTGCTGTTATTTATACCGCGACTGCGCGCACATTACATACTGCATCTTATACTCGTAACAATTATACGACATCACATACAAGTGTATATGCAACTTTACAACGCTTTTATGTAATTTAAGAATTTAATATGTTGACGTTTTTTACGTCGTTTGTTATTTACACATATTTTAAAGATAAAAAGAATACTTTATCAGATTAAAAACTATAGCGAAAAATCGTAGTAGTTAATACTTTATCCTTAAGTCTGTCTAGAAACTCACGAAGAGTTTTGTGCTTATCAGTCAGTTATTACAACACAAAGATTTTCTTATAGGCTGCCTCCTACGTAAACTTTTAGAAGTAAAAATTCTGCGTTTTTACAACTTCTTTTACGTTTTTTTAAATTCAATTGTATAGATATTAACATCTGTGCTAATTTGAAGGTAAGTTTTAAAAATAATAACAACGTCAGTTATGAGTGTGGAGGTACACCGTTAGACGGTAGAAAGAGATGGATGGATTCAGTGAAAGGTGACATGATCAAGAAGGGAGTGATGTCTGAGGTGACGTATAATAGAGTTATATGGAGAACAAAAGTCTGCCGCGCCGACCATACGGAAGTAGGATCAGGAGGAAGATGATGATGTTAGAAAGGATAAGAACAGGAGATTTCGGTTGTTTATGATACGTTTATGTTTTACACATTATAATAAATCGTGTCAATGTTTTTTTTTTATGTTATAATGTGGCAAACGAGCAAGCGGCCACCTAAATCCGCCTAAATGGCGTAGTGACCGCTGCCCATAGACATCTGCAACTGCTGATGCAGTGCCTACCCTAAATCGACGGAGAAGGAGACGCACGTAAATAGGATATTTCCCCTTCCTATGCATCTCCTCCACCGTCAAATCCACTTTCCCATCCAATCCTTTCCTTATAAGAATAGGGTGGAACGGGAAAGGGATTAAAATTGAGCCTCCGGCACTATACGCTTTAGACGAAACGCGGAATTGCTCACACTTCACGCCTGTGTTCTGTGTGGTCATGGTATTTCACCGGGCGAGCCGGCCCTTTCATGCAATGATGTTAAAACGGACTCTACTTATCTTGCAAAGCATTTAAGCATACGATAGTTCACGTAGAAGCCACCGAATATCTTATTATGAGTATCTTCTTTTTTACTTCTTCTTAATTACCCGTCTGACAAGATTTTGAAATACGATTTAATCCAGATTGCTTAACAATGCGAGGAATAAAAAGTTTTGAAAGTGATTGGCCGAAAGCTAGATATCATAAATATTTCATTTAGTAGTGTACTGTAAATTGGTGAGACATTCAATGTTATGAAACACAACATAGTTAAAGTCCATAAATTATACGTAATGTAAATTAACCGACTGATGAACTTTGCGGCTATTAATTTGAAGACGTGCGCAGAACATATTCACACAAACCTCTCTTAATAAAACAGATTGTTCAGTAATTTACTAAAAGTCTTACTTATTTTAATAAGACGTACAATTGTGTATATAATGTAAATGAGAGTAAAAATATACTTGCTGAATAGATACTGATTGTATGGTCCGGGTCATACAGCTCAACCATACCCACGTCTGCCACTCAGGGGATTCCAAAGAAGGAATCCCAACGCTCGATCCTGCAGTTATTTGTTTCTATGATAGCTGCACAATGGAGCAGTGAGATCCTGTATTGCTATAGACATATTGTATCACTGCCGAGTGGCCCCATTGCATTAGCTTGACGTGATGTCATGCAGGATAATCAAAAAAGCCAATAATGTTAAGTAAAAATAAAGTTCTGACGACGGAAGCCACCTCTGACTAGTTGCATCAATTTATTTTTTTGATGTTAAGGTTTTATCCACCTGTTTTCTTGATACCGGTGAGTTCGCAGCTCTTGGCGGTGTTTACGCGCGCTATACAAGTCCAGCGCGCCGGCGGCCAAGCGCCAGCTGAAATAGGACATAGCGCTTCGTTTATTTATAAATGTAGGTAACATTTGTCTTCAATTGACTG
>NW_013525369.1:2109705-2125542 GCF_000836215.1 Papilio polytes | reverse complement strand
GGGGGTCTGGCCTCACATCGCGGTACGACTAACAACGAACGATCGTGTGACAATATTACGGCATCAATAATAAAATCTCCGTTTGAGTGATTCCGGCGAGCACACGCGACGCGACTTCTGACATAATATTGAACTCATCATTTAACTTTGTAGGTGTTTAGTGCGACGACAAATAAACTAACTCAAATAGTGGAATATATTTTTAACTTTACAGATGGTTAGTTGTAAGCTTAAGTTTCATCGGTCAGTGTTGGCGCGGGTCTATTTCTGTAGTGCGCAGGCGCAGCGCGGCGCCGGCAGCGACTCCGCGCGGTGTCGTTCCCACTTCGCTCAAAATAGGAAGCCACATGTACACATTTCAACTTTACAATTTCCCATAACGCGTTCATTTTCATTTGTAAACATTTAACAGAAAAGCACTCTTCTCTGTTAATTGCATTGATAAACTGTGGCTTGTTTCTTTTTTTTACTGTCAAATGTTACGTTCAGTGTTCAATCAGTTTGTCAACTCTACTTCATTTAGACAAGCTTTTGTGAAAACATATTATGATGTTTGCCTACTTGTTTTTCATTTTATTTCAATTTAAACATTAGTTATTAAGGTATAATACAAGCTATGAAAACCAAAACAGTATCTGAAGTGATCTTTGTTATGCATCAGACACCTTTATATTTAGACAAATTTTAGTTGCATCTCGTAACTAAGCGGCCGGCACTGCTCAATGATAACAATCGATGTCGGTCACCTAGACACACACATCCGCCGACAGTCGCGGCCATAGCGAGAGGAGCTGATCAGCTGCCCGGCGGACTCCCGCAAGGCACTCCACCGGGCACCAACGCCGCTGCTATAAAAGTACTTGTCGCCATATCTACTTTCGCTAATATTGCAATACCGAATGTATTTAACTTACGTCATATGAACAAATAGGTCATCGGTCGTCAACGCGCGGAAGATGCTATTTACCATCGTAGTTGTGAAGGATTAGTCATTACTCTAATTGTAGTGCGCTACTTATTTTTTGGCATCGAATAAACTATTTCATCTTAGGGTTCAGTAAAAAATAGCATTATACATGTTACCCCAAATAGTAAGTGGAAAGTAAAACATCGTTTTGTTCACCATAACACGACTTGATGTTATTGTTGACTTTGTACTATGAACTATTTTAACATTCATACTTCTTTTGAAAATCAGCTGCTACGAACTTAGACCAGAAGGAGATGTTTTTCACAACTAAGTGTCACCATTTTTTTCAAGGTTCCAATGTATTGAATTTTTCAGCATCTGTAGATATGGTGATCACAGTCTATTTCCATTTTCATCGTACGGTTCTGCAGCAACTCCATACAAGGCGCTGTGGCCGTTACTGCCTTGACATAGGGTTCAATTTAGATAAACTTGTCCTCGACCACGCAGACAAATTGGCGGACTGGTGATGAAATATTTGGCAAGTGCTGCACCGCAGGAGGAGGGGAGGAGGGGTGATGTCAGCGGCTGATAATTGTTGCATAACAAATAACATTCCAACAAGAGTTATTCATAAGAGTATTTATTGCTTTGTGAATATATTGTTTATGCTCGACTGATGAAAGATTGATTTTCAAATTTATGAATTTTATGAAGTTCCGTATCTTTGGACTTTTGGAGGCCTAATTTAAGTCCCTTTCTCTTTACCACCCTTTTCATATAAGGGGAGAATGGGAAGAGGAAGTGGATTTGACATAGGAGGAGATGCATAGGAAGAGGAAATATCCTGTTTATGTGCGTTTCCTCCTCTGTCGGATAAAGGTAGGCAAGGCATCTGCAATTGCGGATGTCTATGGGCAGCCGTCGCTGCGCCATTTTGGCGGAATCTGGTGGCCGCTTGCTCGTTTGGCACCATATGTTATACAAAAAAATAACTAGTATTAATTTGATCCAGTGATCATCCTGTCAGTTTAGGGGAATGACGATCTAATTTGTTTGCTCCTCTGGAGGGTTAGTTTTAAGAGTATTAGTTAGTTTTTTTTATTTATATTATCAATTACTTGATTACAAAACTTGAATAAAATTGTAACTTTTAATGAGATTTACGTTACAATGTAACGATATTAGCAATTATGTAAATGTTTCTAATCTAAGGGTCACATTAGTTCGCATGGAAACTGACAAATTCTCGAACAATTAGCAGAACTTCGTAAATGTTCGATCTCGCTGAACCCGAAACATTTCAAACAAGGATTTAAATTTGCTACAAATTTACCGAATCAGGTCCTGGCCTTTATTTACTTAATATGTAAATAGTTCCAATCATTTCTGTAATCTTGTTGAAATACTTCGACTCTCTATAAAATGAGGACGTGGAAAATCATCCAGTCAATAATTAGTACATGTCACACTAATATTTAAGTAATTTCTCTGATTTATTGGTTTGGTGAAGCAAATGTTAAAGAAGTATGCTTTTCTTTGATTTTTAAAAGATATCTTGACTGCACTGTCCAAGCTCTCTTCAATTCTGCTATTTCGTCACATCTTTACATGTGTAACAGATCGCGATATATTCCACAATACTTAATTAAAACAGTAATATCAAAATTAATAAGCAAGTAACATAATAAAATGGGATCCGTTTAAACGTAACCAGTAGCTATTGGCGACGGCGCAGAGCGGCGCAGAGCGGCGCGGCGCGGCGCCTGCAGCCGGTGGTATTGTGCTCACAAAACTTTATAGTCTAGGAGCCATTAGTCATATTAAATTACTTAGATTTATGTAGAAAAACACCGCAACTATAGATTTAATCTGTTTTGAGTTCAGGATGTCTACTTGGAGATTGTAGAAAACCAAAATTATTAAATTCACAAGTTTATTCTCTTCCTTCAACTTTAGTTTCACAGCCAGCAATCCGATTGTTTAACTCCAGACTTTATTCTTTCCATGCGCTCACGCCAACTGCCCACAACCAGTGTTGCCGTTCCAAAAAAACCCAAATAAACATTTGACATTGCTTTGAACGCTATTACTTTTGTTTATTAAATTTAATTAAATAATATTATAAATTAATGAACCCTTACATTTATTACTATCAAATTTTTCTAACAGGTCCTAGGGCAGCATAATCGGTATGTGTAAAATATGACTTAAACTGATTTTTTAATAAACGGGACTATTTCGTCTGCCTAGTTTTTAAAATTCTATAGGACATGTTATAGTAACTATCATCCTGATGTATAGTGTACTTGTTGCAGTACTTAATGGTATTTATAGGTTAACTCTGAGTTACAACTCTTGTTTATATAATTCTCGTTTCAGCGCAATATTTCAAAACAGCTGCTGTCTGACATCGTGACCCACATGAATTGAATACTTTGAAAATCATTACTAAAACTGCATTATTCACTTTAAATATTTGTTAAATCGAAATAATATAAATAACATTTGTCAGTAATAATTTGTAGTGAATTCACAAAACATTAGCATGCTCCTGGACTACACCCGACCGCTACTATTTGCTCGCGTCGTTATTAGACAAGTTGTCGGTCGCTTCATTTACAACTAACGACTCTAAACTATATTAATAATCATTATTAACCTGCGGAGTGTCTGCGGGGGAGGCGGGAGGCGGGAGGGGGAGGGGAGGTATCGGAGGAATGTGCGGCGATATCAAAGCGCAGATGAATGTAATTGACGCGTCGTCGACACGGCGCATTGTAGCGCGCGGCCCCGCATTCGAGCTCAGCGAGCCGGAGTTAGCTTTAAGCCTTTTTATTAATTTCTCACTTAATAACATTCGATTTGAATGAGCGATCGCTGCTCGTTTCGCGAGCGGTGACAATGGACGACGGTTCAAAGCGTTTCGACACAATCGGTACCATCCCCCCCGCGTCCGCGCCCGCGCCCGCTCCCTCGCTCCCACCTCTTGTGAATTATTTGGTACCAAACATTACTTTGCCAATCTGTTACACGAATTCTATTATAATTTATTAATATTATGATTTAACAAGCTCTAGTGAACTTAATTGTACGATCAAAGGTGAATCATTTTCTCCGAAGTAATTTCCCGAGATCTTTTATTCACAAGAAGGTTCTCGCGATGTTATTCATAGAAAAAAGTGAGAAAGCCATATTAGGAATTTCTTAATAAATGATGACGACATCAGGTAGCTTGGTGTGTACACAGTCGTATTTACACATACCTCATCATCTTATTATGTTTTTAAACAGTCTTATTTCTTTGTAAAGAATGTAAGTGACAATAGTTTGTGTAATTTTAAGAGGAAGTTTGTAAAGAATGAAGTTTTACAAAATACAATAGCATTTTGTTGGAATAACTATTGTTAAAAGAAGCTTCTAATAACGGATTACATTTAAAAACTGAACGTTGTATTTCCCTTTTCGATTACGTACAAGATTAGTTGTTTCGTTATCTTTTTAATACTCGATTTAGTAACTTTGACTTATTTTACAAGTTGAAATAAAGTGTGTTGCTCATCATTTGTACACTTCAGCTGTTGTTATGTCTTTACATTGTAACAAAATGTTATAGTTTTATTAAATTGAATTTGTATCTTTATAATTTTAACTTTATCATTTTCTGTGACTGAATTTATAAATTTCTCGTCAGCGTATGTCTGCCACTTCACCTTCGCAGTGAACAAGTAATTGACTCGCTCAATGACTGTCATTTGTGTAATCGAAAAGCTTTGACACAGATACAAAAAAGGGGATCCTCTAATCTCCGCCTCCTCCCCCCGCTCCCCCCGCACCCCCCGCACCCCCCGCACGGTAGTCATTGAGACATGGAAAAAAAATCCAAAATAATAAAGATACATTTTAATCCCATTGTACTGCGACATTAGCAAAGCTTACCCCTTTTTTAACAAAATAATCTCACGATTGCCTTTATCTTTATAAAAATAAAGTACGTTTTAGTTGTAGAAATATAATTGTTAATACAATATGTTTTTTTAAGTATTGTCATTGACTGAGCAGTGCTCGCTTTGGGGCCACATTTGTAATGATGTGAAGCGAACAAACGAATCATTTACGCTTTTATTCTCTGTAATAATATTCTATAAGTATTTGTACAATTTGAACGGATACTTGATATTTGATATTCCAGTGACTTGTGGCCAGTGTTGATTATTCTCGCAGGTGTGCAGCGAACTTTTAGAATTTACGCGTTAAAGAATTCCAGCGCGCTGAGTAATTTTGTTCAATCTATGTGACAATCACATTGTCACAATATAATCTGTTCCTGAGAGCGCGGCAGACGGCGCCGGCTGCTCATGATAGTGTTATCTGATAACCTGCAATGAAAATATACCTTGGCTAATAATGTTACCAGTAACGCCATCTGTTGTCTACATCAGGGAGTCAAAACTGTTTTAAACTGAGTCAAAACTCCACTGTTTTCATTTGAACGTGATATTTTTTTAAAATAAATAAACATTGCTTGTTTATTATTTTTTTTTTTTATTTGGCAAGCATTTTCTTTTCTTCTCCTTACGTTTATTTGTTGATCCGTTTCCATTATCAACTTTGTAGCCTTCGATTGTTTGTGTATGTAGTTAACTGAGTATTTGCAAGTCCTGCAGGAGCGGGACGTCTCAAGGAGTTTGTTCCTGCCCGCGCCCGCAGCGCCATCGCCGGCTGTTTGCGGAAACAAACATCCTAAGCAAATGTTCTCGTCTAATTTCTCACAACCAACTCTACAATTCTAATGATTGTTGCAGATATTCCGCGCGAGCAACAGGTTAATGAATTACCAATAACGGTTTTACTTTTATTAAGAAATTTTTAAACTAACTGCAGTATGATAACCAATCAAAATAAGATTATATCCGAGTCGAGTACAAAGCAAGCAATGGAGCTGACAGTACGATACACAGCAAACACATAATGTAATTCTAGAGAGCTGGTGTTTGTGTGTGTGTATGACGGGTTGTGCGGGGGAAGGGGTGCAGAAGAGGGGGGGGGGTTGCTCGCAGAATTTAATATTGTCGGCGCGCGCGGGTTAAGGCGACGTACAAATAAAACTCTATGAGACCGCACCGTGCCATGTTAAGGCCAAGTTTTATCTTCAATTTCATTAATTTTCATCTATTATATTTCATTTCAGTTTATTTCTCATGTATCAAACAAAAATGCGGCCACTTGAATTAAGTAATAGCGAAGAAACCGCTGCCGACATACATCTACATTAAGTATTTTCCCAAGACATGTATTTTGCCAGTGAAACTATGCTCAGATAATCTGGTTGTGCCCAATCACACAGAATGTAGCAAACATCGTTATTTTCGAACACGTCACAAAGAAGATACTCATATTATAACATTTACTTGGACTGTAAAAATACTTATTAAACAACTTTATATTTTCAACTTCAAATGGAACAAAATTGTATTTACATAAGGAGCGTGACTGAGCCTTAACAGTGTGTCTGCGGATATTTTTACAAACGTTATTACTGCGGAGGCGCGGCTTTAGCTTTCTTTATTAAATTGTCGTTTGGGGGTCGCCGCATTAGCCCGCGCTCACTCGCTCACTCATTCAGCTCGGTCGCTCGCTCGTGTAGTCATTCAACCGCTCATTCGCTCAGTCGCTTAGCAGCTGAGTTTATTAATAGTTCAGTCTCTCAGGCAACCAGACAATCTTTACGAGATACGAGACGACGTACGAGAGGACAGAGTTTGTCCACTGACTCTGTCCTCTCGTACTCAGTTGCTCTGTGGTCAGCACTATGCACGACTCTGTTTGTTTGTGGATACGTAATGTAGATATTTGTTTATTTGTTCTGATAGATACTCAATTATATTTACACTTTTCATTTTATTTTAACTTGACCACATATATCAATATATGTTTCTATCAAATCCATTCCATTTATAATTCATTCATTATTCAGAATACAAAATATAATGTAATAAAAACATTTCCAACATAATATAACGCAATTAGAACAAACTCTCTTTATAAAGCGATGAACATTTCGGCCACAATTTTCATTACAAATTTGCCAATGAAAACAAGTCGACAGCGGCGGCGGCAAACAGACCTCGCAACTTGCAGCACCTTCCCCGCCCCCGCCCCCGCCCTTGCCGACAACAACCTCCAACATTTTTAATAATCAACTTTGCTCAAGAGTCGCTCGCTGCGCCACAAGACGTGCCACAGTGTAGACACGACAGAACACTCTAATAAACGAGACTCTTGCCAACAACAACTACTTGTTAAAAATGTCTCAAGTCTTAACATCACAGTTACAAAACTTGGTCGTAAATTTCCTGCCAAGGAAACTCGTGTGCGCTGCATGAGTTACAAAGAAGTGTTCCCGCTGTTTGTATATAATAGGCTGTGGCGGGCGAGCGAGGAGCAGCTCATTTGCAAAGCAAATGAATTTTATTGTCACTACAGCGATACCGATACATCTAAATAAGTCACGCTTGAAATAAACTTTTTCCTTATTACCCAAATATTTTAAAATATTGTATTTGACCGAAGTAATTACAATTATTGGAATTTAAACTTTAAACGAATATTGTTAACACATAAATTCTTCAGACAGCGGCATCTGTTGTACAAAAAAGTTTAAATGTAAACATACGATTATATGTTTGTTATGACTTCTAATTTTTAATTGTGATAACATTATGTACTAAGAAACAAACTTAAACAAATAATAAGTATAATGAATTCAAAATGAGTTTCCAAAAAATAACATAAAAAAGTGACATCTAATGGATGAAATGAATAATAAAAAGTTAATCTACTTGTCGCTGGATGGCGCTAGATGCCAAACTTTTGAAGACTTTAAGTAATAAGATGTTAGATGGCGTTGTAATCATTTGTTTAAAAGAAAAGTTTTAATCATTTAAAACGTATTAATTAAATAATTGATTTATTGATAATGATATGTTATATGTGTTAATATTATGTAATGGTGTTAAGAAAAATCATAAGTGTTTGAAACAATTATTGGCTTGACTAGAAAGTCAAGGGATATTCCGTCGTTAATTACTTTTATATTAAAAGAAGGTAAATGGTCAGTGGGACTCTTCATTAAGGGTCATCAACATCCATGGATATTCGCAACACGAGAGAAGTCGGCGGCTTACACATTTTTCTTACACATCTAACATATTTTTCCGCATCAATCACATTCATTAAACCAACACGACAAGTATTCATAATCTCTCAAGTTTAAGGCTCTTTTAAATTGTACATAATGAAAATGTAATCAGAAATGGTTGAGTCAACAAATTATTGCCGCCGCTCAACAAACCCGAGCAAAATCTGCGCAAAATAAACGCGAAGGGAACATCGCGGCGAGCTAACGATGTGGTTACATAGACTCGTTTTGCCATCAACAGCCAATAAAGCAATCCAATAAAGTGTCGGGGCGGGGCGAGGGGGGCGCGCGGGCGGCGCGGGGGGGGCTCTCGATGGAGCCTCATATCTCGGGCAATTACGACAAAACAAATGAGAGCTAACGAAATTCACCTCCAAGAGAGATCAGCAAGGGAACAGCGGATGAGTAGAGGTAATTGTTTTTTTATTTATAATTCTTTGG
Source organism: Papilio polytes (assembly GCF_000836215.1). Classification (NCBI taxonomy): domain Eukaryota; kingdom Metazoa; phylum Arthropoda; class Insecta; order Lepidoptera; family Papilionidae; genus Papilio; species Papilio polytes. Next base: position 2,116,990 of record NW_013525369.1, on the reverse strand, counting down.
TATTGTGCCATACCACGCGCCTTCAGCAGCTCTGGTTACTTTGTCTCATTTCAATAAAGTGCTTTACTGTAACGTGTATTGTCCAACACTCTTACACTATTTATTACATATGTTATGTTACAGTATTAAAAAGGTGAATATTCTACTGTTACTATTTTCCGATGGTAAAAATTATACAATTAGTTAGAACACCACATGCCATAATAGGTCAAATTCATAAATGACAACATTACGAAGACAGGATGAAAACACAATAATTTAATATTACTATTAATAGCTCCATGGTTTTAGCTGTGCGCAGTGAGCGCCAAAGGGCTGTGTGTCGGGTGTTTTAGGGTTTTTTCAGCGGCTTTGACTTGCAAATTGTCGTCGCCGCGCCCCCGGGCCCGCTGTAATTAAAAATCGGGAGCGACCTCAGCGCTGCGGCGGCGAGTAGCAGAACTAACTTAGAGGTTGGTTGAAAATATAGAGAACTCAATTGTTAAAACTTAAAATTAGTGTACCACGAAATGACAATTTGAAATCGTAAAAGACAAAAAACTATAAATCTCTTGTGTGTTTTCAATTAATTTTTTTTGTTGATATTTTACTTAGACAACTAGTTCTTCTACTGGATAATAGATGGCGTTATTAAAATGTAGTAAAACCGAATTTGTGAAATCAAATAATTAAAATTTAGTTTTATTTTAACTTTTATGTTGAATATTTTCATTAATTTTTCATAATAAATTTGATGTTAAAAATTTAAATGGTTTAATTTCTTATAAGAACTCACATTTAATTCGTCACAAAACCAACAAGAATTGTTACACGCACGATAGTAACTTACTGAATGACTGAATTAATCACTCTTAATGAATATGGAACATGTATTAGTACTAACGAGTGCAATCCAAATATTCCAGCGGCGGAGGGGGGGGGGGGGTCTAACGCGCGCTTCTCGTGTCGCCGCTAATTTACTACTGAGCCACAGGCGCTCACCGCTTGCTGACACAAATTATGAATATTAGATTGCAGATTTAAATAAAGAATAGATTAATAGTTTAGATTATTTTTGGCTGCACTGTCACATACCTAACAAAACGTTGTATTTATAATAGAAATATGCAAAGATAAAAATAACCCAGCTCTTAGACTTTAAATGAGAGAATTATTATGTTTGCCTGGTAGAGAGTGAATATAGAATTACGTTACAAATATATTACTATGTTTAATATCATGGTTTTTATTCAATACAGTAAAGTCACTCTCTATCTAAATATACATTTAATTTGGTAAAACTAAATATTGCAGCTGCACCGGGCCTACACTACACTACTTTTTATGCAGAAGGCGAAGAACGGAGAAGAGCGAAACTTGATGTACAGTATCACAGCCACAGCTGCCCTCTACAACCTACAACACTTTCAAATAGACTTGACTATAAAGTAATAAACTATTTAAGTGCTACGTATTAAAACTAACCCAGTTAAATATGTATACCACAGACTCACACGTAACATAAATAATAACTTTGTGCGACATACATCTAGGTAACGTGGCAAAAGTTTGTGATTTACAATCTGACGCGATGCTCGCCGGGTGCGGGGGGCGCGGGGTGCGGCGTGTGACCGCCGGCGACGGGCGCTGACTGTTGACGCGGTGGGTCGTAAATAAAATACCATAGTCAGTCATACTACGCGGGACGATGTATGCAGTAAGTGATAATCTTGCTAATATTACATGGTGAAGGTTTAAATGTTGAATGCTTGTTAGAGTTTGTAACCTAAACTGCTGAATGGATATCGATGAAATATGGCATAGATAAAACTTATTACTTACTTTTATTTCTTTTTTGCTATACGTTACTATGAAAGCCAGAATTTGACAAAGGAACACGGCAGGAAAATCAACGATGATTTTATTAACTTATTAAAACTTTCGTGAGACATTATACAATATAAGTTATGACACGGCTAAACTCACGTGATAACATTCGGTGTAGGCATCGACAGTTTCGAACCCGTTTAGAGTCCTTCTTCACGATGATTTTTTTTTGGGCATCCATCGTATTTAAGGAAATATATATGACGTTGTAGAAAAATAAAAAATATTAAAATAAAAATAATACTTCAACATTGTTACATAACACCGTCCGCACAAACACAGCGCAACGCGTTGCAACTACTCCACATTTTGTTGTAAATCATAAAGTTGGCTTCCACTTTACACTTGTGGTAACAACTGTTTGTGCTTAGTTATATCGAGTTCTTACTAGTGTCAGTGTAGGTTGTGTAGCGGGATCCGAACCCGTCTTGTACGAAATAGAAGCTTTAATTTATTATGTTATAACTTAAATGTCATAAAATCTACAAATAACTTAATCTAACCTAACTTACTGAATTTGCATATTCGTATTCGATAGGAAGTTTCATTAACTGGCAAAAAGCTAGCGAATTCTGTTAAATTGTAGATTACAAGATAAAGGAGTTTTATAAACATTGAACTCTGCACACATCTCAATATAAATGTTTATAAACTAATTGATCTTCTTTAACATTCTGTACTCGGATAATTGTGTGGTCCCGACGCTCGGGTGATGGGGGGAGGTGTGGGGCGCGGGAGGGCGGTGCGGGGTGCGCGGGGGGTGCGGGGCGGGAGAAGCAATAACATGTTAATGCGGCGTTTGGCCGCTAATCGAGTGCGACGGCGCGCACTATGAGTTTTGTTAGCGGCGCGGCGCGGCGCGGAGCTCGCCACTCGGCTTACATACAGTTACAGCTAACATTGTTTATTTAAGGTGGCTTAATTTATCATTTATGTTTCTGATAGGTCTGACGTTCTAATGTTAACTCACACACATCATAAAATCACTACTTTGCATACTTAGAAAATTTAATTCAAAAACTTACGTTATACTTTGATTTTTTTTGTATACTGAGTAACAAACAACTATACGATGGAACAGTTCGTACAGAACAGGTCGCAACAGTTTTCTAAACACGAATACTGTCGATTAATAAAATCAATTAAATAATTAAAAGTAAAGTTTATATTTAAGTCATTCGGTATCACAAAACAATACAGACATTAACTGCAGTTGTAAACTGAGTGCCGTGTAAGCCGACACTAAACTTGCCAGAGCAAATAGTGAGAAAAATACAATCATTGAGTGCAGTTCAGTTTATTAAATGTTCTCCGTAGCACTGCCTCCCTCTACGGCGCAGCCCTCGCCCCACACTGCTACGAGGCTACGGCCCACAGCCGCTACGGGCTACAGACTACGAAGATCCGTAGTGTAGTCTTTTTTTTATGTTGTTTTTGATTAGTTGAATTTTATTTAATACTGAATTACGAATTCATATTGCTATTGTGTTTTGTTATAGAACTGTGAATAATATCCTTTGGTTTTAGATATGTTAACTTGAGGTTAAAGATGTTTTAATACTTTCATATCTAAAAAACCTAGCAATTATCTACCTGATTAGTCAAATACTTCCTATAATACTTTACATAGAGATCGGTCAATTATCTTCATTATACTTGATCCTTCATTGTCAACTTAGTGGTCAATTAACACAGATTATGTATGGAAACATGTGTATAAATAAAAATAAACCGTTTGTATAAGAACACATTTATTTATCAGTTTCATTAAACTATACAGTTTCTATGCATCGCCGCTGTCTTATCCTACTTACTGTATTTACATATAAATATTTAAATTACACATTTTATATACAATTGTGGGAATTATACAAACTGGGAGACAAATATTAAGGTTAGATGGCTTCTGTGACGATTATCGTATGTTATTAAATGAACATGAACATATGATAGAGAACTAAAACCTTACATTTCTTCTTTTCAACGTTACTTTTAGAACACAGAAATTAATATTTATCGTGTAAATGAAAATAGACATAACAAGTTTTAAATCACAAAATTGGCTAACGATAGTCTACGAAGGAGCAATCCATTTTATAATTTCACAATTTCAGATATGAATATCTTCTTGGATAAAATGTTTTGGGATAATCTGTTCCGTTAAAGTGAATACTGTCATATAATTTATAAACTAAATAGTACTTATTGACAAGTTAGACACAAAAATATGCAGTTCCTGTGACACTTATTGTAAATTCTTAAATAAAACAATGCATTGTATATCTATTTACGGATATCAGCTGCAGTAAATTAACTAATAAAACAATATAAACATTACGAGTGAAATTAAACAAACTGTCAGATAAAATCTCAATTTATATATTTCATTTTTCTTTTCTGAATCATTTTTCACTATTATACGTTAAATTATAGCTTTATTTATCCTTACATCTATTGCTTATATAAATTTATTTACAATTTTTATTTACAATAGATTTTTAAATTAAGTACTGAATTATTTAGTGAACACAAAGTAAAAATGTATAACTTTTAATTAGGAATTTTGAAAGATAAATTGAACATAAAAGTTTTTTAAATAAACTTCGAACTTTCCTTTATCATTTTAAAAAATCATAATATCATTTTATTTTCATTTTCAAAACATTTCAATTAAAAAAGTAGGAAATGAAACGAAGATGATTGGTTGAAAAATAAATAAAAAACTTATTATATTTCATAATCACACATCCATACAGTTTACTTAAATTACATAAAAATATTCTCTTACACTCACAATCTACTAAAGTTGCACATCAATTTGTTTACAATATTTACACAGATTACATTTAGTTAAATATTTATCTATACATGATTTTAGCTTCTGGAATGTCTCATATACTGGAATGTTTGTCATTAACGAATTATGGCAAACAAGCAAGCGGCCATCTAAATTCCGCTCCGCGAATTGACCGCTGCCCACACAAACTCGCAAGAAAGTTGCAAACCTTTTGTCTACCTTTAAAGGAGAGGATGTATGAAAAAATGTAATATCCTTCCATGCGTCCTCGCCCTCCAAATCAAATCCACTTTTTAACCTTTTTCATCTTATAAAATGGTGGGAAGGTGAATGAACTTTTATATGACCTGTTGTTAATTTTTCATACATATAATCTTGGTCTATACCATCTGCATGCCTTTACTTATGGACTCGACGTGTTCTTTGGCCTTCATGCGCAGCGCGGCGATGCTGGTGGAGCGCGGGTCGGGCGCGGCGGGCGCCAGGGGGGCGGGCGCGGGCGGCGCGGGGGGCGTCAGGTAGCTCGGGTAGCCCGACGGCGGGTGGCTGAGGAAGCCTGCAATAACAAGGTGTTTGTCCATTCATTATACTATGTTTATAAATTGCAACATTATACTCGAGAGGTAATCGAGTTTAAAATAGTCTGTAGTTTTTTAACAGTCGACAAGTTTATTGAGAAGGATGTTGTCAAATAAAGCTAAAGGTTCAAGATTTCAGTTAAATTATGGGTAAGAAGCTAAATGCGTGTGTGAAGTGAGTCACGTACCGGGCAGTGCGGAGAGCAGCGGCGGTGCGAGCCACGGGTCGACGGGCAGGCCGAGGCCGAGGCGCGGCACCGGCGCCCCGTACTCCGCCAGCCCCAACCTCGCCGCTTCCATCTTTTCCTGCCGGCGCCACTTTGCGCGACGGTTCTGGAACCACACCTGCAACAAATACAGAACTACCTTAGACATCGATTCTTACTTATAAATCGTAAGTTCACCGCACAATATTAAATGGTAAATGGAAGGCGTAGCTAATAGACGTAAACGTCTTTTCATCGTTATGTCGAGTCAATTCATTATGTTGAGCGTAGTTCCGTGCGCGCCGCCGGCACATAATAACCATCACGAACCAGCAAATTGTCAAACAACAGTCAACTTAACAGATTAACGAAGTGAGCGTGCTCGTGCGGGGCGGCCGTGGCGGTAATTGATGCCGCGCCATTTATTAGAGCATCAAACTTTACGAGAGGGGAGGGCGCGGGGGGCGCGAGTGAACAGGGGGGAGGGAACCCCGAAAGCCTCGCCGCAGACGATAAATCAAGGAGAACACGTCACTAAACGGTTTGTGAGGCCAGACGTAACGAAACAAAACTAACTTTGAATACTGCGAGACATGAAACGCGAGCTCGATCACATAAATGTACCATCACCGTGTCATCCACCCTGCTAAATGGCTGTCGGACCGATTTAAACTTTAAGGTATTGTCGATCAGTTTAATTTGGCTCGAGCTTTGGCGACGTATGTTTTGAATGTGGTGTCAAATTGTAGTGTGAAATGATATATTCGTGGGGTGCACAGAGCCGCGGCGGTCGCGTGATCACTTCGATTTGGCGGAGGCAAGCAAACGAGGCGACGCGACGCGAGACATGCGAGCTCTTCGCCGGCAAACGTATTAAATGTCTCTTGGTATCGGAAAGCGATAACGATTTGGAAACGAACAACAGTACCGTGTGATCAATGTGAGACATTTGCGGCACGAAGCAAACTGCCGGCTCGTATACTCTGCCAGCGATATTTGTATGGAACGTCTATTCGATTTAAGTTCCACACTTTCAACTTACAGATTAACAGAAGAGGAGTTATATGCTATCATCGTGATTCGTCAATATTACAAATATTGTGTTAATGTGCCAATCTAGCGTACGGAAGATCTTGATACGTCCGCTAAGTTGGAGTATTCTTGTAACGATTACCGTTCAGTAACAACTAGCGTTCTTTTGGCTTTAAAACTTTAGGAGCGAGACGCTTGTTAACACAATGAAATTAATAAGAAAATCATTAAAATGACACGAGAGTGTTGTGTGCAGTTTAGTGTAGAGTCGTGCGAGTGGGGTGAAGTCGTGGTGTCGGCCCGTACCGGACACTGCGCGGCCCCGGTACTTCACGCGCGTTCACAACCGTCACACACAAACACAGCCATTTTTATAATTTTTTATTGATCTGATTGAGTGTTACAACGTTGTACATTAATACGATTAAATTAGAAATGAGGTACGTCAAACAATTTTAAAATAAAAACGAACAATTTACTCAAAACATATTTGAAAAGCAATCAGATTTAATTACGTGATATAATCAATTACGTCAGCAAAGTAACTGTACATTTAAAAGCTAAATCAACTTATCGCACTAAAGATTAAAACGACAACAAAATAAATAAAAAAGTTATGCCGCGCTCGCCGGAATCTTGATAATCCGACCCAATTAGAGTTCGTTAAAATGCTAGTGCGGCGCTAGTGTCGCACTCGCCGGACATCGTACAAATTTAAATCACTTCGGAAATCTAATTATAGAAGGCAAACATGAACGTTTTGGTTATTAATAAAATAAAAATTTGATCGCAGTGGTAGCGGGCCG
>NW_013525369.1:2100429-2109697 GCF_000836215.1 Papilio polytes | reverse complement strand
GTGTTTGGGGCTAATAAGTGACACTTTGACACGCCATGGTCGACCGCTAGAGTTGTCGACAAATTTATCGAAATTAAATTTACATCTAATTTCAATTATTCCATTTAATTATTTAATTTTTGTTTTTAGGTATAGACTTATTGTACTGCTACACATAGATGACTGTAAACTATCAGTGTGAATTTAAATAATAGATCAGGTTTTTATCTGATTGGTTACAAATTATAAAATATTTACAAAGCATAACGAAACAAAGACAATTTTTGCTGAAAAATAAAAAAATACAATGTTATCGATATTTTGATGATTTCCCGCCTCTAGTGGTACTTCCCCCCGCCGTCCCCCGGCCAGTAAAAATTAAACGCAATCGCACGGCAGTTGTTTGTTTGGCGTTACTTACACTTTCCTTACTACACTTACACTTAGGCGCTGCGATGTCAGAACTTTCGCCATAAAACTGTATTTATATTTTAGGGTTACCACATCGGCAAAAGGTTTAAATCTAGCTTTATAGATATTATGATTTAATTGTTCAGTTTTAAAGTTTACAAAGTTGTGTTGTCAGTATGTGTGTAATACGTAAAACCTACGTAGACACAAACATGGCAAGAATAATAACAATCAGTTGTAGACAGTTATACAATAACAAATAAAGAACTAAATCAACAACTAACAAATGTAATTTCACTGATAGATTGGATAAAACGTGACAATAAAACACAATGAGGTCCGCGGGCCGCGACAACTGTCGTGCTCGTCTCGCCGCGCCGCTAACAACCGCTCCCAACTCACGTATGACAGATGTCAGATTTGCGCGACACGCCGACTCTCGCCCCCATTGGTCCATTCGAATAACATTCGATTGTGTCGCGCCGAGACCGCCTCCGATTGGTCGTAATTCAATTATTCAGACTCTTTTAACGTTAATCGAGTGACAAATTGACTTTTTGATCGCATGTGTGCTATTATTTTGTGTTTATTGAATTACATTGTTATTGTTTGCCCTTTGTAACGACAGTGTAATGGGTTTTTTAATTCACTTAAAAACGCTTAGATTTGTATTACATAAGTACACTTACTTTTTACATATTGGTTGCTAATATAAGTTAACATAGGTCAAATTACCACTTTAGCTAACTTCAAACAATAACATGAACAAGTCGCGTGGCTCCACCGTTTTAATGAGTCCCGCGGGACCGCGACGTTGTAGCTATGGTCTGCAATCCGCAAACATTACTTAAATGTGTTTAAATATTAATAGCCATTAGTAAGCGTTTAAAAGTTAACCTTGAGTTGTATTTTTTTAAAACTAGTCCCGTATTAAATTTAAGCTAGTATCGATTAAGGAAGTATTTTGCTTGTTTTATTGTATTTAAATGAGGCTTAAAATCCTAACTTAAGAAGCCATTTTTAATGTTATTGTAAGGGCGTAGTGTGTTTTACAATCGTCATAATTTGAAATCTTTAACATATTTGGTAACTTGGATAATAACCTTATAAGTTATCAGTGTCGTATAAATTCAATCTATATATACAAAGTTTATCGTTTATCAGCGATACCTCCGCGAGCTCAGTGTCAACAATCCTACGATTATTAAATCGGATGTGGAAGCGCGACGGGTGGGGACACTGCTCGCGGGGAGTGGGGGCACTGTGAGATAAGTGGGGGCACTGCATCTACAGCGGAATGCCAACGACACTTCCGCTGGTAACAAGATTGCGAATGTTTGATGGACGAAACTCTGAGATGTTGTGTGCATTCCATTACATGAATATTGACACCAACAGTAACAGATTCTTGTAATTTTAATTATTTAAGGATGGCATTTATAAGTATGAGACATTAGATAGAATAGATAGAGGAGCAACAATTTTATTTCATTGAAGAGTCTATAGCTAAGGTTAAAATTTGTTTTTTACAACAAAGTTAATTTCAGTGTATACAAACTAGCTAGGGGCTACATTTGTACATATATGTCGAAATGAATCAAATATCTGTTGCTATATGATAAAGTAAAAGAACAATCCCCAATCGTCTGACAGCGGTCGTACCGCTCTGACAAGAGTACCGCCGATACATGTCAACTTCGACCGACCGCCAGCAATCGATATAGTCGTCGGACAAAACGAAGACAGCCCGGAATTGCAGTTGCACCGCCACCCTGCAGGAGCCGCAAACTGGACAGTTTTGTGACAGCTGCACTTCGTAGTCTGAACACTATGTCTTACATGATACAGGATGTGTTATGATTGTTTAGTAACTATTAGTTCTTTTTTAACATTTGCAATGAAAATTGTTAACCCATCTGGGTAGTCTCAATTCTTATACTGTTAGAAGTCAAAAGGAAAATCTAACTGCGACGACAGTCTATGACATCTGTTTGTTCAAAAACAATACTTTTAAAACCCACTACAGTATCTTATTAATATTATAAATGCGTAAGTTTAGATGGATGGATGGATGTAGCCTAAACTGCTGAACGGATCTCCTTGAATCTTTGCAAACACAGAGTCGCGGGCGAAAGCCAGTGAAATAAAAAACGCGTGCAACAGCACCAGGAGTGTAGTTATATTTACTAACTACCAATATCTTAAACACTTGGAAGAACTTCAATTGGTATGTATCGTAGAGCCAAAATTACGTTCTGAAACTACAGATGTCTCCTCCCCTATACAACCCTGTCTCCCCCAGCCTTCTCCCCCGCTGCGGGCGCAACATTATTGCGTCTCCTTGTTTTTCCTGTTTCCCCATTTTTTGGTAGGTAATTGTGCGCGCGCGGGCAAAGCTTATTGAAAGGGTAATTGAAATGCGTTCTTTTGTGAATTCGCGTCGTTTGTTTGACGTTCATTTGTTATTGTAGCGGTACGACCGTTAGCGGACCTAACAAGATAATCATAGCAAAATATTACGTAAAAAATTGCAAGGACGCTGATTGCCTTACAATATTAACTCACCAGCGCTTTATAGAATTCAAATAAAGTATAAAAACAGTTAAAACATGGGACTATCAATGTAGTTGTCGTGAGTTCAAATTCGTAGAAACATATTCCTAGCTCAAATTGTGAAGTTTAGTAGAAATAGTTCCAAGAACAGCAGGTAAATTCTCAAAATGACCTTCGAACTATGTAAAAACCAAAAACATAGTTTGTATTCGGAAATAACCTAAGTAACTGTAACAAAATATATAACTTTCTGTTAAAGACGCGACTGTCGTCTAGATGAGGCTCTCAGCGGCGGCCGTCAGAGACACGCCATCATTATGCGAGCCGCGCCCTCCCTACAGCCCTAACCTAACACACAAACGTTATTAATTTCATCTGATACACCACTAAATGAAATAGGACTGTACGCCCTAGAACATATAGTACAGTTTCGTTTACGATCACAAAGGTAGTTGAGTCGTTTCAGTTGTTGCAAGGTTAGTTATTGGCTAACTTTTGGTCCACGCTGCATCTAAGATGGCGAGCATCCGTCGTCTTCTAACTCACATTTTTGTGTATATCGCGGTCTCGCTCTGTTTCTTGCGCAACAGAAAGAAGCTGAGTTTGTTTGTGTCGGAGGGAAGGAACGGGAGGTGAGAGGAGGGAGACGGAGGCAGGTCGGGGAGGGAGGTGATTGCGTTTGGAAGGTAAATAAAGAGGTATCGGAGGTTCGAGGACGATCGATCTCACAGCGGCGATGTTCGCGCGGGAAAATTTGCGTATCACTTAATACTTCTTTTGTTTTTATTTCATCGATTAACTTGTATCAATTTGACGTTGAAAGCTATCATTTCAATTTGTGGTATAGCTTCAAAGTGTGGCACAACTAATAATATAAAAATGCAGTCTTGGAAGCGCTTCAATGTCCTTTTTTATTACGTTACTTTCTAATGTATGAAAAAATCTTATATTTTTTCAATACAGCAAAAATTTTTTCCTTTCTGGTCAAGGTATTTCTACTTAATTGTACATATTTTGTTTGAAGTCGCTATACCTTTTTTCGATGTTAACATTTTTGATTAGCCATTTATCAATTTACTAGCTGTTGCCCGCGACTTCGTCCGCATGGCATTAAAAAACATACGAACTATATAAGTAACAAAAAGCTACGTATTCCTCGGGAACCGGACATTTCTCGGGGATGAACCTTATCCCATGTGTACTCCAGACTTTGTTTTATATCTGTGTTAAATTTCAATAAGATATGTTGAACCGTTGCAGATTGATCGAGTAAACATTAAAAAACGAAATTAAGGAATCCCACGGGAACCGTAACTATTCCCGGGATAAAATGTAGCCTGTGTTCTTCCAGACTATGCTTAAAATGTATGCCAAATTTCATTGAAATCCGTTCAGCCATTTAGGCTACAAACTCTAACAAACATCCATCCATCTAAACTTTCGCATTTATAATATATTATTCGTCTATCTTCATAAATGCTGCTTTGCGTATAAATACTTGGTACATATTAAACACATTAAAACCCAATACAAATACAACAAAAGCCCAATTGATATCTAATATCAAACTAACAAATCTAAAATTGAAATACCAAAATTTAATAAAGTCTTAAATTACACATGTCTCCACAAGTTGCATTCGACTAATATTTCATGTCACTTATTTCAAAGGAATAAGGATCACAATCGCTACTCCGCGGCTGCGAGCCCGCGGCGCCCTCCGTACGGCGAAAGGCCGAGCATCAAACGCGATCCCAAAAACATCAATCATTCAAACTGAGTTAATCCACTACTAAATTAACTCTCGACAAACAACTTGTTCCTCACCCTTAACCCACAACACAACAAACAACAATCGACTCTAACACAAAGCAATAAAGTTGAATTCAGTAAATCGCAGAAAATTGTTATACAATGTTTACTTTAATGATTATGAACTTTAGTGCGACGCAATAAGATTTCATTTTCTCTTTGAACAATGTTTCCTCCTTGATTTTATTGTAGCTTCACATCGTTTAGCGAGGAATCAGAAGCAAGACGTCGTAAGTAGACAAGACAGTTTTTCTAAAAGAAACTTTGTTGCGTTTGTGTTAGAGTGTAAATACAATGCAACGATTCAACTTACCCCAAGGCCCTGGTAGAATTCTATTCCATTCATTAGTGGGACATTAGGGTGCTATTAAGCGTGGATAAATGATTTCTTTTGAGCGTTTTTTTCTCCAAGTGTCGAATACTTGCTGCAGTTGTATTTCGAGATAATTCTTCTCTTTATCTTTACGTTTTCTATCTCACAACTATAACTGAAATTAGGTCTTTGTACGAAAATACATACATTCTTTCATTCATTTTACATCCTTATTTTAATACACTTAAAAATTTATAAATGACTAAGGTCGTTAAATCGCAAAAATGCAGAATTGGCCAATAGATGGCGTTGTGTACATGGAATAACCAGTATAATGTAATGTTGTTGACAAGATCATTTAGGGTGTATTAATATCGAGGGCTGAGTATTTGCACAAGAGGGCAATATCTTTGTGCACGCACAATGTCAACAGAGGGCGCTGTGCAACCGGCGCAAGTGGCGCAAGAGAGCAACAAAACATAGTTGGTACTAAATAATATTGAAGATGAAGACTGGAAATTACAATAAGAAGATACTTAGAAACGGTTATTAGATAATTGACCTAATATTAAGTAGATGAAAGTAAAAACTGTTAAATATCTGATAATGAAACGCTTTATTATTACGATTTGGTATAAAGTTAAAATCGAGTATTGAAATAATTCTATTACTTCAAATTACGACGCACTATTGCATATATTGGGACTACTTGTATATATTTGATTAGGTTGATTTTGATAATGTATTTGATATGAGATGTTTCTACTGCTTAGGACCGAATTCGACGCCCTGCTGACCCCCTATCGTTTCACAACAGTCACAAGCATGGCTACAATACACGCTTTCACAGCTTGGAAATAATGGAAATTGTCACACTTTAATTATTAATGTCAATACAAAAAAACAGCATCTCTTGATCTAATATTAATTTATCTTTCGACATCTAAGCTTTATAACATACGGTTTGATCGTTTATTTCAGTCATTTAATAAAATATTCATAAACAAACATGGTTCCACTTAAATTTCAACTCAAGACCAATTTGTTAGTAGTCACAGAAGGAATCGGTGAAAGTTAAATGTGGAAAGTTGCAAATCCAACACGGGCGCATTGTCGTGCGCGTGGGGCACGTGTGGGACACGTGTGGGGCACGCGGGGGCACGTGCTGGCCACTAATTAGCAGCGCGGGGGCACTGGTTTGCGTCAATGTATCGGGTTACTGGCGCAGGGAAGCGGTCGTAGCTTGCGTTGTTTGTGGGCGGGAGCTGCGCGTGTTTGTGACGAGCCTAATCAACCAGATTTCACACAAAATTGGTATGAAAAATTCTTTCGGTACTAACAGGGGCTGTGCCGCGGAGTATAAGAAGGGTGGTTATTAATATAATTACAAAGCGGCAACTAAAAAGGCTGATTTTGATTTTTGGTAAGTAACTGAACTTGTCTAATTACCCATGTAAGTAAAATTGTCTCGTATGTACAGTGACGTCACAGAGCTAGGCAAGCCAAGGTAGAGAATGGCGGCAACAAAGCGCGGCTTACACAAGCGGACAAATCGCTTGCCGCTAATTGCTTTAGTGCGCTGACACCCCGCTGCCGCACCCCGCAGCCCCCGCAGACCCGGCTACACAACTGTGGAGACGGCTCTTCAAGAAATAGAATAATCTAGATACCATTATCGTTTCTTCTAACACGTGTTTTCGTTCTCATAAACATTGTAACACCTAATAACATCATGGACCATTTTAAAGTATCAAACGATCAAGTAAAATCAACTAAGCTACTTTGTATTGATTATTCCCATATTAATTAGTCGTTGACACTTGGACCGTCCACCGTAATTTGAAGTAAAGTAATTTTACTATCTTAATAACTAAAACATCCTTAGCGCTTTCCGAGCAGTCCTCTTCCATACTTAGCGACACCTCAGCCAGTTCGAGATCGTTAATTAAATTTCGCTGCGACGCCAACTCCGCCAGACTTTGCTAAAAGCTTCATTTACTATTTGTCAGCTTCATCTATACAACACAAAACGTACTTACCACCCCACATAGAAAAAACTAAACTCAACCTTATGTCATTTCTTTAAGGTTCATATTAAAACCACACAATTTCATAAGATCCATGCACGAATCTTACATTGAATTTGTTACAAAAAAACTTTTACGTAATTAGTTACAGTAATGGTAAAACAAACATGGTAGTGTGATAAAAATCTAAACTTGACAATCAAAAATATACTTTACTAACACAAGAATAAAGTCTATAATCAAATAAAAGCTTACAAACTCTTAAATCAAGAATTAACATTGTCAATTAACGATGCAAATTAAACCTAATCACCACGGTTTAACGCTCAAAATGTCTTGTAACTGTAGAGTAAATAGATTTAATTAAGTTCCTAAGGCAGGACCTTATTAAGATTTATTAAGCGAGGCAAGCGCAGTAATTAACAATTATGTAATTAGCAATGATTTGCTCAAAGCCTCAGACACTCGGACAACGCGCGGCCATTGCTGCGGCCACTAATAACGACGTCTCTTAATTCATTACGTTTTAATTTGTTTAACGGTTTTTGTTTGTTAGTTTACCTACTCACCCTATTGCGGAAATATATGAAACTAATTCATGTGTCATAGACAGACAGTAATAAAATAGCTAAAAGAATTATCCCCAGGACATATTCTTGGTTAATCCACAATAGTGATGTTTACACTTATTAAATAAAAAACAACTATTAATAAATTTATTTATTACTATGCATTCTCACCCAATCTTACTTCTTAATTATATTACAAATGAGAAACTTTAGGCCTCCAGAACGACTCTACCGGTCTCGCTAAAATTTTTGTATAGATGTAGGACATACTAGCTTTCGCCTGCGACTCTATTTATGTGAAATTAAAAAATAACAAAAGCAACTAGCCAATATGTTCTCACAGATTATCTTCTGTATTTATGCCAAATTTCGTCAAGATCCGTTCAGTAGTTTATGCTACAAAACAAACATCCATCTAAAATTTCGCTGTTATACGAGTATTAGTAAGTTAAGATTTTGTTCTTCTAGACTATGTTCTAATTAAGTGTTATTTAATTGTGCGTGGACGGAGTGTTCAGCGACTGTTAGAGTGAGATAATTCAAAGATATTACGAAGTATTGCAACAACCTTTTGTCACATACAATTGTATAGCATTTGTTTCTAGCAGCAGCCAGCAGCCAGCAGCCGTGCGCCGGCGTCTTGTTTGCATAAAGACAGCAGAAAAGCAGAATATAATGTTACACAACAAAACGCCGACAATGAGCCGAGCTAATCTCCGACATATCGAGAACTTTATACTTCCAGCTTGCAAAGAAATCCTCCGGCTCAATGACGATCTCCCATAACAAAACGGGGCCCACAATTTAACGTAAACCGTTATTAAGTTCTTATTGTTATCGTGTTAGAGTCTACATTGCAGTGGCTGTGTATCAAGATATATCGGCGGTTTAGTTTTTCAGTGGACGCCGAATTGAATACGATCGTATTTGGGATTTGGCTTATGCTGCCTTAATATGAACCTAATGGGCCAGTATACAAACTATTTTATAAAAACACTTTCGTTTTATGTTGAGAATATGTCTAATTGTTAATAGTTTAATTTTTCCCATGGACAGCTGAGAACCTAGGCTAGATCTAGTTCGGACAGCTACCCTTGATACGGTCTTATTCAAAGTAGTTTTTTAAATATTTCATTGCTGTCACTTCCAAATTTCCAGATTGCCCAATCATTAAGACCTCTGGTACTGTAAAAAGCGCGGCGGCTACCTAATTTTTCGAAGATTCTAATATTCATAGGGGTATAGTTTATAGGGATTATTGATTTTTATATAACTTTAAACTGTCGTGGTTTTTACAAATGTAATGTTTAACTTTCGTGTAACTTTTTTTTTCACACTACCGCATCACTTCAGTCAGCCCGTGAACATGGCGCATGCAACTGTGCGGAAATATCGGGAGCTAAAACAATTTAATCGTGGTAAGAAACCCGTATCTTAAGAACATTATATTGATTTTTAATTTACTCTAGTTATTCAAATTTACCAAATGGGAATATTTATTGAAATACAATAAGTTAAGAAATAGATCGCAATCAGTCTATATTATAAAGTTGGCAAAAGAAACGGAAATATCGTGTTTAATGCTCGGCGGGGAGGGGGGGGGG
>NW_013525369.1:2099844-2100380 GCF_000836215.1 Papilio polytes | reverse complement strand
CAACCAGTGTCGCCTGACCTACGACACACAGGCGCCGAGCCCGCAGTGGCGCTGGCAGCGGGTCAAATTATAACGGCCGTCATTTTATACCCGTAATTCAATTACCCTTATATTTCGTTGTTTCCTGTATTTTTAAAGGGTTTTTTAACACAGGAAGGAGCCGTCAAATTTTAATGAAATTATTCGCCAACAAAGAGCGTTATGATTAGGTTCGTATTCCATTGAACCTTTAACTATTGATTAGAGGTATTGTAGTCGATTGTTTGAGATTTAATACGTTATATTAACCTGACCGTTTTATACTTTTTATCCCAATCTTAAATATTAAAAAAAACTTATGTCCACATCAATTAAGTTATTAGTGTCGGAACTAACTTCGATTTACGTCTTATTTACGAAGCAAATCTAGCAGCGTAGACGGTTGCAATTCAACACATTTCCTAGCTATCATAACACCCTCTAAGTACAAATTTCCCTCATAAACAATCCCACCTTGTCGCTACTCGGGTCCTTGCGGGGAAGAGAAGGGAGTGCGG
>NW_013525369.1:2094884-2099831 GCF_000836215.1 Papilio polytes | reverse complement strand
GGGCGAGCACGCGGCCTCTCTCACGCGTCTTACGAGCACATGATGTCATTTGAGGGCAGGAATACAGAAATAACAATATCCCGGAACGGATCGAGACATTTTTTTCAGCGAGGAAACAATGACGACTATCGCATTATCGACATGAACAAATTGCTCACAATTTGCGAAATGCATTATAAGAAATATCGAATACTTGAAAACCGGACACTGCTAGGATCGTTTTAATCAATTTATCTAAGTAAGGAAGTAAAAACATGGTTTAAACGTTTATAGCACTTTATTATAAAATTAATTTGATTCAATTATTTATATATGGAGGTGTTTGCAAGCGTGCGAGGACGAAGCGAGCTAACTCACTTATAGCAGTCTGCGAACATCGCGACACGCTTCCTCGTATAAAGTTTATGGATGTGCTTGTTAATATTAATTTTTAATTCACACATTGAAAAATGACAGATGTTATGCCTACGAGTATATTACAAATAGAAAAAAGACCGGAGAGGCGTGTTACCAAGAGTTCACAATCCAGGAAGAAAAGCAGTTTTAAGATTTACGTTCTGTTTGTTAATGACACTTAAACAATCTTTAATCTGTACTAATATTATAAAGAGGAAATATTTGCATTTTTGTATTGAAATAACTCAAAAACAGTTGGGCCGATTTTAAAAATTCTATCACCATTAGGAAGATAATTTATCAGCGAGTAACAAATCCAAAACTTTTTAATTTAACGCGGCCGAAGTCGAGAGCAACAGCTAGTACACTATAAATAAATTTCGTTAATTTCGTCAACGTGATCTCTATCGAGTCAATCATCAAGAACTTGTATTTTTTTTGCTCTACTCATTCTCTGGGATGTGATGTAGAAAATAATAATTAATTGGTAAGTAAGTGGATAGCGGACGACAGGCGACAAGCGACAGGCGACAGGCTACAGACTACATATGAGAGGCGACAGGCTGGTCGTTAACGCTGTGCTCTCGGCAATTAGCTCGTTAGCCGATGAGCGCGTTACCTAATTACAACGATAAACCTACGAGCTGGCAAATTGTCTACACCAAGTTACTATTATTATTATTAATGCATAGTTATTAAGTACACATAGAGTAATCATAATAGAAAGCGATTAATTCGTTTTCTATATACCTTTCTTGTGTAATTGCCTTAAAAAGAACATAAACGTACATTGTTTATTATAGTTTATTTAGTTCTACGTGGAGGAAAAACGGCCGCAAGTCGAAATTTGAACTCGCTTCCTTATGAAGATAGACAAAAACGTTAGTAATGACTAAAGCCATTTGCGGTATTGTTTTTGCTCTGCCGAGATACAGTTCAACTTGTCGAGTGCACAATAAAAGCGCGCACTTTTGACTAAACTATCGCACAACTGTTCAGTCTCGCTTTAATTTCTATGAGCTTATATTGAGACGCATACTACTAAAATTTTAGTTGTACACTAAACAGTTAAATTGGGTACAAAACAATTGACAATCGTACAACGGTTGTGCGATAATTCAATCAAAGGTGTTCGTCCGCTCTAATAGAATATAAAGATAGTTAGTCTGGAGATAAGCCGAATACAGAATACGAAAAAAATAGTATTTTACATTACTTTTTAGTTTATAATAATTTCAAAAGCATAAAAAAATGAAGCAGTACTTCGTGGCTATCGTAATACAATAGGTACTTTTCTACACATTTCATAATAGGCTTCAAGTGGAATATAGAAATCATATGCTCTGCCAACTCTATACATAGTTCAATAAATAGCGCGATATCAAATAATGGTTCAATAGAAAAACAAAGCCCATATAAATTCGTTTTCGGAAAATAAATGCTGTACCTACGGTTTACGAAATAGACAGAATTCAACTCTATTTCAAAAACGCTAGAGTAGAGTTTCAAATCTGTAGACATAAGGGTGTTTAACGCTATGAGCTACAAAAGCGTTTATTAGCGCATTTGTCGCCGTGACGAGTGAGTGAGGGGTTGCCATGTTTTATTTGTTCTGGTAATAACACGTTTTATTACCGAGATATATAGCAGCGCGAATTTATTACATGAGCTTCGCTTTAAGAGCTCATATGTGACAAATGTGTAATATACTGCATTATCTTGTATGTCAAATGTAATAAAAAAACCACGACACTTCAAATGGCAACATTTTTAACTATATACTTTGTACTTTTTGGAAAGTTAATATTTGGTACAATTTTGACACTCTCTTTAATTTATAAATAACTAGCTTTTGTCCGTGTGTACGTCTGCGTGAAATTAAAAATTGTCATGTGTTCTTCCAGACTATCCTCTACATCTATACCAAATTTAATCGAAATCTGTTCAGCAGTTTAGGCTACAAACTCTAAAAAACATTCATCCATCTAAACTTTCGCATTTAAAATATTAGCATGATTATCTAAATGTACTATAGATATAATTAAAACAGCTATTTTTAAATTAAACTAATCTTACTCTTATTTATTCTAGTAAATTAGAATTCGTTTTAAGATATAATAGAAAAACAGCAACAGCACCCCTGGTCGCTTGTGACAACCCTGACTACTCAGTAATAGTTATAGTAACATTGATTAACATCTAATTCACATTGAGTTTGTATTGTAGCGAGTATGCTCGGGCCCCGGCCCGGGCCCCATGCCTTCAAGTGATTTCTTTCACCGGGACACGCATCAACAAACTACCAAATAACGTGTAACTATCAACTAAACTACTCGCTAATGTCGCACGGATCAATTAATAACGGTCAATTGTAACCATTATAAAATGAACTAACAGCTTAAACTTTTACTTCTCTCGCGTGGTTCAGGAAATCTGGTGCAAAGTACAATGGGTTTGAAAATGTGTTTATGTGACTGATTTTGTAAAGAGACTCTAATGTGTAGTGAATTGTAACTGGGATCAGATAAGATGCTTTTAGAGATATAATTGATGTTCTCAGAGCGTGCTGTGCGGCATTGTACTGCGCAGTAATTGCCTTGTAAACGTACGGGCCATTTAAATAAGCCCCCATACGCGATTCAAGTACGTGTTACTTATACGAGCTTATTAATGCTTTTATGTTCGTAGTTTTTTAACAACTGTAATTTATTGTGCAAATAAATTACTTTGCACGTAATTATTTGAAAATTGTGATAATTATACTTTGCGTTATTTTTTTCTCGAAATTTCCTAAGGGTTACTACTCTGGACTACATCATCTAACAATATTATAAAAGTGAAAGTTTGGATGGATGGATGTTTCTTTGCAGTTTGTGTGTCATAAAATTGACAAAAAATTTCATGTGTGCAGTTTTACCAAAGGTGTAGAGTGCAGGTAGTGTGGGAGGCTATGTCGCAGGCTGCGGCGCGGCCGGACGCGCTAATTGCCGCCAATTGCCGCTCTCACCTGCGACACGAGCGCCGCCGCGGCACGGATTGATATTAATTGAACGAGCCACTCTAATACATCTACAAATTGCACTGCAGGCGATCTAGTTACCAACTAGATATGATATCTCTGTCTAACTTTTTAACGACAAAACTCTCTACTAAACAATATTCCAAGTTAAGTAATGCTAACCTTTTATACAAGAAAAAATATTTTTCTTATCAGTTTCAATAACAAGATAATGATAATACTGGCAGTATACCTGCTAAATATTGTTGGAGCTATATTATATATTCCTAAACAGTCTAACTGTTAAGTTAAGTATTGCCACTGTTTTTACTAAAGAGTGGAACTGTTCAGTTGATACTGAAAGTAAGCAGCGGGTCCAGGAGTTAATCAACATTAGACATTTAGAAACGATCAGTCACAAATTAGAGTCGTAAGTTTTGTTGTTGGAAACAGTATTACAAGAGAAAGAAGAGGGCGCTAAAGGGTTAGTAATGGATATGTCCGTCAAGTCCCGGAGAACATTTGTCTCTAATTAGTGCGGTGAGTTGCCTTTCTCCAGACGACTGGGAAACTATGAGAACTGGTCACTGTACCGCTCTACTGAACTAATTTAATTCCAAAAAGTAATAAGTAAAATGTAAACTTTATCTGTGTGTAAAATTCGCGCTTTCAACTGATGACATTTATTATTATCCGTGTGTTCAATTATTATTTTTCTCCGCAGCTGCTGCAATTAAAATTTAATTCACTTAAACTTTCAATTTAACCAATAATCCTTTCAGATGGCTCTCTCACAGTAATCCCTTCACCTTGCTCCACGGCCGCTAAGTATTAATTAATGGATGGTTGAGTTCGCGCGCTAGTGCCGGCGGCGGCGCAGGGCGGCGCAGTGTCGCACTTTCCCATAGATGATAAACGTACCCTTTATTAACTAAAGCAAGAGATTACCAGAATACCGCACTGTTTAACAAATAACTCCAACACCAAATTATGAAACACACTCGACAACATTCTTATATCTATTGTACATAAAAACTATATTTCCTTGCACCGTTTCCTTTTTATTGCGGCAAAAGAAAGCAATTAGGGGCCATTCAATTTGACTTGACCCCTGCGAAAGTGTCGCCGCGCCCCTGGCGGGCTCGAGTTGTCGGTGCGGGGAGGGGATGAAGGGGTTTTTATAAACTGGTCGTTTTGGAATACGCTTGACATATGTTAGGCTAGCAAAGCCAAAGGGGCTCGAGTGGCATAAGCCCCTTGGGTTCATTATTGGCCCTTCGTCCCTTCCCGAGGGCCCTTCGCTCAATGTTTGCGAAGACTTTTCATTTCACTTAATAGAGTTTCGTTTAGTTCATTTTCGATGTTTAGCAGAAGTTCGTTGTGTAGAATGGCGTTGGGCGCAATTATTAACACTTTTCTGCCAATTAACTGACTGCTCTCGAATCTACAATGAGTGACGTTTAGTGTGTTATTTAATATTTATAAACTTCGTGACATATATTTAACAAATTCTAACATTAAATTACAACATCTTTCAGTTAAATCATAGTTAA
>NW_013525369.1:2094616-2094845 GCF_000836215.1 Papilio polytes | reverse complement strand
CAAGATTGTTACAGTTTGTAAGGAAAGCTAAGAAAACAATAGTCGTCAGCTTACAAAGTAACAATTTACTAGATGTACTGTCTTACCTGCACCCTGACCTCTGGCAGGTTGACCTTCATGGCGAGCTCCTCTCGTGAGTACACGTCCGGGTAGTGGCTCTTCTCGAAGGCGCGCTCCAGCTCGTGCAGCTGGTACGTGGTGAAGGTGGTGCGGTTGCGGCGGTGCTTCT
>NW_013525369.1:2086273-2094126 GCF_000836215.1 Papilio polytes | reverse complement strand
CAGTGAGCGCGGCTGCTCGGTGCGGTAAATCAAACAGCGATGTTTGCTTTAGGAAACGCACGCCCCATTCTAATGCAATTATATTCAAATCAACAAAATGTTAGGCTTCTTACAAACTAGTATTGACTATTGCTCTTCTTTAAGGATCTAGACCACAGCTGTGACTATCTTACGATGTTCTAGGTACCCATTTTTTACCAAATTCATCATTCTTAAAATTTCTTTACTTCCTTAAAATGTACACAGCTAAAAGAATGAATTAATTCTTTTTTTCTTCATAAACCTATTGAGTTGGATTTGACACTTTTATTTTAGTATTACAAAGCTGACATATCTGTAAAAAACAAATATCTAGTTTCGTGTAGTAGCGCTATGTATCCTTTAGCAATAAATATCCCTGTAGGCCAGGGTCGGACTCGTGCGGGACTATTATTTACAAGCCGCTAAACGCTCGCGTCAAAAGCGATGTAGCGTTTAATTACAACTCAAGTGATATAAATTACTTGCAAAATACATATCTGGTGAAATAATAACAAGTATCAAGGAAGTAAACTATCATACCGAGATACTGAACTGGTTAAGGCAGACCTTTTAATTTATCGCTCGTAAAGTCACTAAACAGAAAGTTCTAATACAGTTTATTTTTAATTCTGACTACATTAATAAGGTTCTTGTATCAAGTGTGAATTATAAACTTTAATGTCTGACATATCCATAGAGTTGCAAGGATTAAAAAAATCCCTAAATTTATTCCCAGCACCTGGTAGTTGTAAGTTTAACAAGGATGTGAAGTTTAATATGTATGTTTAACTGTCACTCCACACAATTCATAATAAACGCTGTTGAGTATAGACTCAATAGCAAGCCTTTAATTGAGCAAATATTACCTGTCTAAACTTAAGGTTACGTAATTACATTAACTGTTGCATAAACTGCGAACGTTCTAAGATTGACGTTAAAATGCGGCGCCTAATGACATCGTGAGCTCTCGTATCGAGATGTTATAAATGAATACAAAACATTTATATTTACAAAACTAAACTGTCCGTCTGTCACTTTGACAACGATTAAGAAACTTGCAAGTGACAAAATATCCGCGCTGCCCCTGTCACAGATTGAGAGATCAAAAGTCAAAACAGAGCTGCTACCGTACCCCCGTCTCTCTCTCTCGCTAGCAAACTAACGCCGTGAGACTGAGATGGCACGATGGCATTAAGATGCGAGCGGAGATTACGGGCGACACAAAACAAATAAGAAGTAGGAACGCATTAAGATGTTTTACACTTATCGTGATATGATCGGCGTCTCTCTTTTTGTAATAATTATCGATAATCTGGCAACACACGGCATTATCGAGCATAATGGCCTCGTCTCTTTCCATCTTTTTTCACTGGCAACCCTAATCACATGTCAGATTTGCGGCGCATTAATGATTTTTTAAAAAGCTCTTTATTAAATATATTTTTTGTTTATACTCTGTATTAATTGGTATTGATTGAGGCGGGCACGTTTTTGCCCGACGTATCGGCGTGTCGGCGTATCGGCGTATCGGGCGGACATTTTAATGAGTTAATCGATATTATGTTAATCGTAATTTCATTTTGGCGAACTGTTGCTGTTAATTGGAGCCGCGAAACGTTCATTTAGCAATTTGCGCCGCGAATGATTCTCATTTGTTTTTGAGATTTCATTAAAATAATTGTGCTTTTACAAATTCAATTACGTCATCCGCCTGCATAACATTAATTTACCTAAAGAAATTAAAATAAAATAAACTCGTAAACAAATCTCGCTGTAATATCAATTTTCAGTGAATAAATTACTCTAACACTGATTCTTTGAGTTTTGTCTACATAACATAACAAATTACTTGAACGCTAAATTCACTGATTATTTTGAACCTTTTTGAGTGAAAATTTTTACCGCTTAGCTTAAGAACAACGAAAGAAAACAATTAAAAGTACCTTAGGAATAAAACGATAGTAAGGAATATGATGAAGACATGCACAACACAGACATATTGAAATACCAATTAAGCATACAAACGTTATGCTGATAATTGACTTGATGGCAATCATTGGTCGCCATCGCAAGGCGGGCGGGCGGGGAACTACCCGGCAATGAGAGTCGGTCAGCGCGGTCTGCGCGGGGCGGGGGAGAGCGGGGCGCGGGGGGCGCGGGGTAATCGAATGCTGCCCTAATGGCGATTGCGAATCGATTCGCGACCACAGAATCGAGTTCTCGTAATCGAGTTCAGTAATGAAGCTTTCGATTATTTGGCCGCAGCGATGCGATGCGATGATTGATGTTATCTCTCTATCAGGACTTATTTGAATTTGTGTGTAGCGAAATGACACAAGTAGCGGTAAATTACACGAAATGTATTCTAAAATAAGCTTATGTACTGATCTTCACAATGAAAAATGAAAAGTTATTTTAATGTTAAAATAAAATAAAATTTATTTCAGTTTTATGTACATTTGTAATTATAAGATAGAACCTGGACATTCGACGACCGAAGCAAGCAGTACAATCACTAGGCTATCTGGATTCCCTACTGTTTACATAATGACAATCATTGAATACTCGCCTGCACATTTTGAGAACATTCGACGCGGCAAGTTTTTGTCCCAGTTCTCCAGTTCGTCATGATTTAATTAATTTTCTTGTTTTTTTTTCTACATTTAAAATTATTTACTGTATAAATTAATTTACTAATTAAAAAAGGCAAATATTGTATTTCTTATTGCCGATAGCAATTTAGATGTAAAAACATCTACATATTGTGAAAATTTAATACTATTTATAAGCCGATTTCATAAGTTCTTTCTCTATTAGACAACTGCTTACATTGCCAATGATCAATATGAGTAATTAATGTTTATTTTAATGCCGTGTTGATGAAATCGCGGGCAAAACCTAGTATTTTATAAAGGAACTGATTCTATAATCATATGTTTTCTCCAATTAAAAGTGATGATAATGACTACTAATTTATTTTGCTACCAAAAGAAAGGTAATACAAATTGGCGAAATGTAATTTTGTTTTAATAAAAGTGACCAAACAGGGAACTGGTTAGTGTCGGAATGCGGCCGCGAGGTGTCGCCGCAAAAACTGAGATTCGTTGCTTATTAGTCCGCGATCATTTTAATGCTCTCGCGGAACGGCAGAAATGATAAAAACTTTTGCTAATGATTATAAAGAGTGACTTTGAATAAGTAGAGTGACCACAAAGTTTATTTCGTCTCGATTTAGTTCCGAATATTGGAGGTCTTAAAAATGTTAAAGTGCATATTTTAGATTTTATTAAATTTGTATAATCCCTAAGTATGAATATGAATACAATCAAATCATTGCATATTGTTAGCATTTTAAACAGACATGAACACTTAGTTTTGTTGTATCGTTTAGTAAAATCTATTATATGATTGATGAATCGAGATTTCTCTTATTTAGATGTCACAGTTACATTCAGCACTAAACATATTACGTGATCAGGAATATCTTGTAAAGTGTAGCAAGTGATGGTCACCCGAGCGCAACACTGTAGCAATTAGTGAGTGCCTTGTTTCTTGCACTTTATGGAAACGAAAGATTATTTTAAACTTGTGCAATTAACACCAACCGTGTTCGGAGGTCGATCGCCGAAAGTTTGCTTCATTTTTTTTTATTAATTTAATAAATTCATAATAAATTGTGTCCATTTCTGTTAAATTTATTTAAGTGAACGCACTCTGTGAGGTCAACGTTTTCAACATTAATAAAATATGTTTGTACAAGTATCGAAAAAGGTATGTTCATGCGAATTTATGCGTTAAGCAAATACAATTTATTGTTGTACAACACGAAAGTAAACTTATTGGTTGTGACTAACTATACTTTGTATTAACTAATACAATTTTAAGTCTGTGTTTTCAAAGTAAAAATTAGTTTCTTTATGAATCAATTTCGCTAAACAGATCGCCACGGAATTGTCGGCAGAAACTATATTACGTATTTTTAATAAGTCTACATCCTGATTGGCAAATGAAATATAAATAAACATTTCTAGTTAAGCCTTGGGGTAATAATGCTACGACATAAAAGTTATGTCTAGAAGCTTACTTCATAGAAAGCATGCTTTTACCAACAAGTGCATTGATCTGAGGCCTAATTGTGTTATTTGGTACAAATGTAAGGAAGTGTAAATAACCTGAAAATATAGTACAGTTCATCTTAGTATGTTTAAGCTCGCTATAAACGCTAAATTCTGACAGTTTTAATTAAAGTGTCGAACTATTCAGTTGATACTGTGCTTGTGTCGACAAAAACTGTGAGCACACTTATTGCCTACACACACAGTATTAACTGATCACTTCGAGTGTTGAGTTAAGATTGTCAGATAGAACTGAGCACATGTAGAGGTTTTATGCCTACATCTTGGATTTCGCGCACTTTATTTTACAATAATAATAGCTAAAATTCCTTATAGAATACTAAAACTAGTTTAACTATTGAGCTGTTAGTTTTGTAACTTTATGTTCACGTAATAAAACCCTCGCCGCAGCCCAAACCCTAAGCGGCGTGATTGTGAGTGCAGATAACACGATAAACTTAATTAATAATTTCACACAAATTACAGTCGACTCCAAACGACCTCGGCTCACTACACTTTCGTGTTCAACGAGTTTTATGTTTATTTTTGTCGTTAATTGGACGAAAAATTAAATACTAGCTCCGGTTAAACATTTCGTAACATTGTTGACGTTTTTATAATTGCTTTAGTTATATAATTTTTTTATTTATTGTTGTTCTATTTTATACGCACTAAAGTAATTGTAAAATAAGTCTGTTTCGTACAATACTTGAATTTTTCCTGGAAATTTACAAAACTGTTCTATTTTTAAAATCCACTTAAATTAATTTTAATGAACTGAAATATTGTTATTTTAATTCTTCCATTATACATTCATAAATATTTAACAAAAGCACCAAGCTATTACTACATACTAAGGGAAAACATAAATATATTGTTTACATTGGTTGCCTGATTTTATAGAGGATATGTAACCGAGCTGTGATTCGACCTAAGCTTTTAACAGTCATGAACTAAAATTTATCATAACAATACACCCACACGAAACTAAATCTGTTCTGATAGCAAACATTTGTTTATTCAAGGCAAGTAGTCAATCAGAAAACCAGATACTGTATATACGTCAGTGTTCATTGCCAAAACTAGGATTACTGCAAGGTTAGAGTCTATACATAATTATTAATATCATTTGTAAAATGTTTTTGAGTAACGTGTTATGAAGTGAGAAAGATTATATTGATAGGCGAATAGTGAAATTTAAATATGTGACAGCGTCTTAAATGTTAAAGCCACGTTTAAACTACAAATTTCACTAATATTTTGGCGACGGCGACGCGACGTTACGAAGCGCAATGTTAAAGAATCGTTGCTGCACTCGGCCGGAAGTGCTATGGATATTCCATAGAATAATAAAGAATATTTACTTGACTAAAACATGCTCATAAATAGTTCCCTATCTGCAGTAGTAATAAATTGCGGTTATTATACGTAGGTATGTATTTGTTCCATAGACAGTTAACACTTAAACTTGAGTATGTTAAAATTAAGAGCAACAAATAAAATGATAAACACATTACGTGTAATTTCAACAGAGTAATGATCTATAGATCATTTGGATCCATTTATCCGATAGCCGCTGCGGCTGCGTGCATCCGGTTGTGTAAGCCACTTCATTGTCGATAACTCAATAAAGCGGCGGCCATTTTGTTTTTTATAACGCGCACGATTGTTTACGAAAGTTTTCTTTTTAAATTATAGTCTTTTACTTTTATTTCTACTGATTCAAGTATTTCTTATTAGGCCTAACTTAAATTTAATAGTAATGTTTGTTTAAAAGTAATTCGAAGATTAATCTATACTATTATAATAAAGCGTAAACACATACTTCTTTGTTACCTAAGATGTCAGCAATTACAGCATATTTTTGAATAACCCTTCTTTTAATAAAAAGCCCTACACTTCCGTTACGCTTTAGGCTATATATTTTCACGCCATTACATTTAGAGGTCAATATTTTGGATACAAACCCTAATGTGGGAAAGAGACCATAAGTTGCTGCCAACATCAAAGAATCAAGGTTGCCATGGTTTTCATCATGTCATGTCATGTTGACATTTGCAATTGATAATTTGACAAATGTAAATAATAAAACGATTTTTTTATAATTTCATGCGGAAGAAGTCGCATGGGAACAGCTACTACAAAATAAACGTGGAATATTCTAGAATTGCATTCAGTACTTCTTCATAGTCCGCAGTTGTTTATTGTCCGATAAACAAAAATTGTGCATTGAATAAACAGATTTGAAGCGGTTCCAAAGTTTGCTATTAGAAAAACACGCTAGTAAAATCTTTTTGAATCCCCGTTTCTTTAATTATTTAATTTCTTTTATTACCTTTGTGGCAACTAAACGTTAAATATATGAAAATGTTATAACCTCTCGTGTTAAAAGTCAATTAGAAACAAAATCGAATCGAACATTGTAACATTATAGTTGATTTTAAGATAAGTACACAACTTTGCCACAAGTTACATTCTAATAAACTTAGCCATTAATGTTATTTAAAACATTTGCGTCATACTAATTAATTTGAGATTAAAGTCAACGATAAATTAGTCATAAAATAACTTAACTGGTATTTAATTAATAATGATTGAAAAGGTTTGTTTAACACGGAATAGGTCAGTGGTTTGGGCAATTTAGTTCGGCGGTTCGAAGCTGTAACATTTAGATAGTAAAAATAGCTTTTTTTTATTAGGCCTGTTCACTATTGCAGTTGTAGTTCTATAACTTTTGCTGCTTTATCTGAGTAATAAAATTACATTGTATTAATTTGAAATTATATGTTAAATTAAAAATTTAAAATCAATTATAAATAGTTTTCAAGACAAGTTATAGAAAAAGCCCTGTACGAAGCGCGTAGATGTTTTATAGAGTTTGCGTAGCAGCCGCGTAGCGCGTAGCCGGCGGGCGGTGCTCTACGGGCACGCCTACTTACTTGAACCATTATATGTAGAACTGCAATTACTTTATTATTTTTGTTTAAGAGAAAACAATAAGAGCAAAATAAGTAAATATTAGATTTTGCACATGGTACTCAACCAGAAAATTAGAATAATCCTAAAAATTTGAATCCGTATTTTCCTTCTAAAAAGTGTCTTAACATAGACGCATAACTTATATAAGAATTAAAATTATTTAATGTGAGGGAGGTACATATTTAAGTACTGAATAATGTTAAAATTATGAGTTTATTTACGTTTATTTATAATTATTGGATTTTTAAATATCACTTGCCAAAAATTCTTCTCATTTGTGTTATTGTCACCATAACTAAAATAGAAATTACGTACGTTTGGTTTTAAAACTACATTTTTTAAAAAACCAGAAGAGAAAATTGCGAAGACAGATTTCTTTGAGAATTTACGATAACACTTGTACATGGCATAGTATTTTAGAGCATTTAGGCCTAGTTACTCCTAAATTTTAATAGGCTCGAGGCCCGAATGCCGGGATATGTATGTAGCCGATGACAATGTTTTAGATCATAAAGTAGTAACTTATAAAATACCTCGATAATAATTGTTCTTAATTCTTAATATTTAAGCACATAAGTTTTACGACGTCACTTTTCTTCTTTGTAAGTGAGATAAGCAAGTATTGTCGGGTCGGAATCCGTGCTTTGGGCACTTACCGGCGCTCTCGTTGTGTCCGGGAGAGACAGGCAGGTCGTCATCGCGGCGCGGGGTGGCGGGGGGCGCGTTGAGGCCGAGGAT
>NW_013525369.1:2081599-2085641 GCF_000836215.1 Papilio polytes | reverse complement strand
ATGTTACATGTCTACCTAAAACCATCGATGAAAATACGTAATAACAAGCGGAGACGAAGTTCCGTAGAGTCTAAACAAAAGACAATTTGATATGCTAATTACAAAATCTCAAAGTAATTAAAAACAAATTTTGCGTCGCATCTTAAAGCCTTTAAACTCCCCTTTCGTAATTAATTGGTAATCAAGAGGCAATTAATGAGTATAAAGCGATTACAGCGCCCCCGCGGCGAGAGCGGGACGGAGCGAGCGCGCCGGACATCTGCCGCGTTAACACAAATTTAACCAAATCGGTTAACCCGTAACCAAACAATAACAGCTTTTCCGACTGACCGCCTCTACTATTCCTTTGACACCTCATCACATGGCCGATACTCGAAATTCAACCTTAAATAATCCTCACTCGATTCTAATTACAACGAAGAACGTTAAGAACATATTACGTTTTGTGATTGCAGTTCCAATCGTCAATATTAGTGTCGTCCTCTTTACACTTTTACAAATCTCGCGCGGTCTCATCTCAGGTGCGCGGCCGCGGGGCGTGGCCTCGGTGACGTCACCACAGCCGACCAATGGCAGCGGCGCTCGGGGTCTTTTTATTGTAGAGGTCCTTTGTAGCAGTTTCTTTTGTACGGACCCGCGAGCGACGCGGCCGACGGAGAGACACTTATTTATTGACACAAATGTTTATTGATACAATTGTATTAACTTAAAGACTCCAATTTATGTTGGAAGTTACTGTGATTGGGTATTTATGAAAAGATAAAATTAGATTTCTTGTATGAAATCTTCGTATATAGAAACTTAAACTCGTTACTTTCTAGTTGAGAATAGATTTTTAAGCATTTTGTTGTAAAATAAATTTAAATTAGATGACATTGTTAGTTTTTCATCCCTTTACCAGCGCAGCTTCGATAATTCCCTTTAACATATAAATTAAAACAATTCTCTGGATTACTTCAACACAAAACATTAATAAACTTAGTGCAGTTTATTGATAATTAACCCTTTAAATAATAAACGGCAAAGTGAATTGAATTGGTTTAAATAATACAACGTGTGATTAAAATCTGTTCACGATTGCGTGACGACAACTTGCCGGACACGACACGATATGTAAATTATTCATATCTGCATTAACTTAATGAAAAATGCAATTTTCTGCTTCATTTCTGAATACTTAATGAACCTTCTTCGAAGTGTGAAAATGCGATGAAAAATCAATTAGCTATCCGATATTTTGTTGCACGTCATGTAAAATACTTATGAATGAATCTATCTACCTATACATGTAATAAAATAGGAGTGTCTATCAAAAGAAAAATTCCAGATTTAAATAGAAGGGCATATTACAGGCTACTTTTCTTAATATTGCGTGGACGGAGTCGCAAGCCACAGCTAGTTTTAATTAAAGTTATGATTTTTTTTCATATGTAAGTTAGTACGGTTTCAAGTTCTCATCATATCATCTCAACCAGTAACGAAATGGCGATCTCATAAGGTGTACTATGAACATTAAAAGCGGTATATTATCCCCGTGAACTAAATCCCCAATCAATAACAAACTGGCCGTAAACAATAGCAGTGGAGTTGAAAGCAAACATCACACGACAACGACAACGACTGCTTAATTGAGAATTCAACGTTAAATTAAACGAATTTGCGTTGGAGATTGATTGGGACACGTGAGGGGCGAGCGCGGCGGCTGCGCGGGGCGGTGGGCAGGGGCCGCTAATACACGCAGACCATACAACAATTTGACAATAGTGATGGGGCAATGTCGATTTTCTGATTCAAATTAAGACCTAGCTTCTAGTAAATATAATGAAGCAAACACAATCACATCCCAGAGCCATCTCTTTTTTTTATTTTATTAATAAACCTATAAGTCGTGTTTTAGCAAATATTCAAATGTATTCTGTAGTGCAGTTGTTTATGTTACTTACTTGATAATGGCAAGTAACAAGTCAATTGTTTTTGCTGAAATTGAATACTGCTGATATATTCCAGTTAGACTAACCTATACCTTATTTCGTAAGTTTATTCTATCGATAAATGTTACGTCCCTTCTTGTCACATCACTACATACCTGTCAGTTGACAGCGACCTCTGTAATTGTTGAATGAGGCAGCATTAAAGCGCCAATTAACTAACATTGATTGGTTCTGAGCGGACACCCCGCGCCCCTCGCCCCTACGCCCCCCGTGGCCCCCGCTGCGGTCCGCGCGCATCCGGCGCACAGGACCAGTTATATGAGGTTTTAATTTCAGAAGTTACGTGGTAATTTGTGTTATTGATTGGCATGCAGTATATTCGAAGATGAAATATCGGTACTAAGATTAGTCTATTATTTCGTTTAAATAAACAAAGAAAAACAATTGCTTAATTAGTCTCATTTAAATTTATCTTTTATAATTTCACGGTGCGTTTACAATGAAAATTGTCATAAAAACCAGGATGTTTCCATGTTATTTCGCATAGCCGCTATGTTGTCCCTGTCCGCACGGCGCGGCGGTCGGCGGAGGCTTCGTAAAGACAAACCCTTCAGTTAATTAATAACAGGCCGGGAGCTATTAATGTTGGACGCAGCGGGAGGTGTACTGACACCATACGTACGGGAAAGCTTTCAAGATTTTTCATACATTTTTGTAAAAGAGGAAATTTACTGTTACCACGTCCGCTGACGAAATACCTGTACAAAACGTAATTATTGTCGTTCCTCTTATTATTTTAAATAACTTATACAAACAAACAGGTTCTTAGAACAGTGGAAACTCAAGGTAACCTACATAACTAGGACATGAAAAAATAAATTTAATGCAGAAATAAGTAATGCGAGTATTCGGGAAAATATATTGTTTACTTTGCGAACTCAGGTTAAGACGTCTCGTAACAGTACTGTATCTTGGTCACCCTACTTCAGCTGTCACCGTCAGTGATGTTCTACAAATACCATGTCTCTGTCCGCTGTGAGGTTGTCACCACGCGCTGTATAATGTGGTCTTCACTCAATACTGCTGTGTGCCAATGTAACAACAGTCAATACATGTCTATCATAATTTTACCTACATCTAGCGATCTTTGAAATCAGTTCAATAATACTTTCAATGTTTACTTACCGTATATCTGGACTTTTCTATTTTAATATATAAACAGGAAATTTTTTGGATGCCACTAACAAACACAAAAACTGTTAGACCGATTTGCAAAATTCTTTTATGAGTAAAAAGCTTCCTTACTATTGAGTAATATGAACTAAGTATTTACCAGACTTTTTTTAATTTCGCGAGAGGAACGTGGCAGGCGAAGACTAGTCAAAAATATTTACGAACAACTGACAATGTTATTTTTGTTAACTAATTCATTGTTTAGTTATTTTTCAGTAGTTGACAACATGAGTGTGGTGCGCCGTGTCTCGCTGTCCCGCTGTCCCGCTGTCCCGCGCACAAAGCCCAGCGCCGTCTCATTACGGGGCCATAATTAACGTAAACACAAAGCCCCGCGCCGCTTCTCTTGATGACTTAACCTCTTTGTTTCAATACTCATCATTTTCATATTTCCTCTTTGTAAACTTCTGATAAAATTTATTTAATATCAAACTCGGATATTGTGGTTTGCTTTTAGATTAAGGTTCAATAAAATTAGATTTTGTGCTGATTGAAAATAAATCGATATTATTCTTTATTTAAATTTTGGCGACCTCTTATATTTAGTTTTTCTTTTACCTTTTCGACACTATTGACTACATTATTTTATTTTTTTTATAATATAAGGTGGCAAACGAGCAAGCGGCAACCCGAATCCACCGAAATGGTAAGCGACCGCTGCCCATAAATATCCGAAATTGCAGATGCGTTGCTTACCATTAATTGACGGAGGAGGAGACATAAAGAGGACATTTCCTATGCGTCTCCTCCACCGTCAAATCCACTTTTTCTTCCCATCCTTTCCTCTCCAGAAAAGGATGGAAAGGAAAAGGGACTAAAATTAGGCCTCCGACACCACACTCATCAGACGAAACGCGGAATTGCTTCCACTTCACGCC
>NW_013525369.1:2080006-2081503 GCF_000836215.1 Papilio polytes | reverse complement strand
TTATTTGAAAAAAAAACAAATCACGCAACTAACTTAACAGGTTTCTGTTTAATTTGAAACTGGCCATATGCAACATCTTTATTTTAATCTTTAGACGAAAGATGTTAAGCATCCCTTACCCGTACTCTTTTAATCTGCATTTAATAGTTGGTTAACTTTTACTACCGCTAAGTAAGTAGTGCTATGATATACCGACCGTAGCAAAAAACGGTAATAATTAAATGTGATTGATGTATAAATTTAGGATGTACTACGTGTTGTAGTGGGAAGTGGGCAGCAATCAGGAGATCGCAGCGCGTTACAGCCGCGCGAGGTGACCAGCGTCGCCGCGTGGAGACCTGTCGCTGCGCCTCGTTACTGCAGTGTTAGATAACTAGGTTTGCGCGGACATCACACCTGCCGAGCACTGCCCTGCCTTACATAACATTAAGGGCATTGCACATGACACGAACAACTTCACATTTCTCGATAGATACTAAGGTAATTTTGAGGTGAGTAAGATGATTCTCTAAAAACAAATAGTATGACAGTCAAAGACAATTTTCATATTACTTACTAAGTGAAAAACCTTGCCTTAGTGATTGCCTTTCAAATGTATGTCAAAACTTAACGTAACATAGGTAATATGGCAAATGAAAACATGTATTATTAACAAAAACATTTTGGTAATCATAGTTAATAATATTATCTTCATCCAGTGTGTAGGGAGCCTAACGCGTGTTCTCAGCGGTACGCAGTCAGAAGTTCATATTGCAAGTATATGGACTCAATAGGAGAATTTTGTCAAACAAGATGATAGAATTATTCAACTTTATAACGTCTGGAACAACTTTCCTAAGTTTCATAATGTGTTTAGTTAAATGTAACGTGAACTTAAAAATGCAGATAGTAATACAAATCTGTTGACGTTTGTATAAGTGTGATCTTTTGGTTAAGTAGAATATAGCTTTTATAATAATAATGTTCAAAATAATTTAGGAAATGGCTATATCGAAAATCTTGCAACTAAATGGCTATCAAACAAGGAACAAAGCTTTTAACTAAGTTAGTCCACAACTTGCCACTTCCTCTACACTTAGATGGAAGTTTGGTAAGTGATTACAACTGTAAGTGAAGACCGATTACTTCACAAAACTGATGATGTTATGGAAATTCCAATCTCACTTAGTGCTAGGTAAAATAGCTAGCTAACTTTTAGATCTTTCTTGTGTTTATTCACTCCCTATTTGATAAATTCACTTTTCATGCATTTAGACATC
Source organism: Papilio polytes (assembly GCF_000836215.1). Lineage (NCBI taxonomy): Eukaryota > Metazoa > Arthropoda > Insecta > Lepidoptera > Papilionidae > Papilio > Papilio polytes. The sequence goes on along the minus strand of NW_013525369.1, from coordinate 2,080,244 downwards.
TTTTCTTAGGTTTTTTTGTAAATGTATTTTAAATTCTGGCAATTTACATCTATTTGATCCAATAATCGTCCTACAAAAAGGGCCAAAACAAATAACCGTCGAGTCATCCAATCCATCACTGGATCATAATAACACCTTCTCAAATTAATACCTGCCCAATGTCGAGTGGGTTTGAAAGATGGTTTACCAAAATAACTTGATCTGTGCCCGATTACCGATATTTTAAAGTGTTATAGAA
>NW_013525369.1:2079158-2079967 GCF_000836215.1 Papilio polytes | reverse complement strand
AAAAAATTGAAATGGCATTTTGAGTGCTTTTAGTTCGCCACCGATATATTTACGTGTAAACTGCTCACTTCAGACTTATTTTTTCCACTGGTTTTTGTCGACGAGTTTTTTCTTGTTTCTATAAAGAGCTTTCGACTTAATTTGATCATTTTAGTTTTGACAATTTGATGATTGTAATGTCAATATATTTCGAATGCATTGTGAATATATTTAGATTTTATGGCTTTTACAGTAATCAAATTAAACTCTATGAGAGGTAATAGCAACTTATAAAATATTTTTTAGAAGAAAGTTGCGTTTATTGCATTTTGACGCTGTACTACATTTTATGACATTCTATATTTTATATTACATGTTACGATGATGAGATAGTGTGTTCTTTAGCTTTGGATATGAAAAAGCTGACGAGATCAAGAACAGAACTCAAGGTAGAGCGAAATAGCGGCGAACTGTGCAAGATCTCTGTCCCACTATGGAGACAGAAAGGTGTTGAAGAACTTATTAGTCACGGCGGGAACATTTCAAGCCCACGACTACCTATGAAATTAGGAGAGTATAAACGTACGTTTCTTACAAAATATATTATAATAATGTTACTTTCGGATCAGACACTCAAATTCTTATTGAAAGTTCTCAAAGCACAATCCCATTCATACCAGAATCTATTGAAGTACTCATTTGAATGGAAATCGCGTGTTCGTAGCGTTGTATTCAAATACCTACGTTATTCGTAAGATTTCTGCCAACATTCGATACAATGTATTACAAATATACTTCTATTGTCAGCAGTTTTGTCAACAGGATTACGG
>NW_013525369.1:2076883-2079105 GCF_000836215.1 Papilio polytes | reverse complement strand
AAAAGATTTGTCGTGCATCGAATTTATATTTATAACTCTAGTCCTCAAGTCCTCTATTCAATATTTTAATTCAAAAATTATCATTTGACATTTTTTTTTTGTAATTTTAGTCTTGAGATTATGTTGTTTTTATTAATGAAAGTCGATCTCAAATATCAAACCTTTCATTGTTTTTAACTTAATAATATTTCCTACACTAAGTAGATAAACTAGCTGCAATCTAGGCAATGCAAAAATAAGAAAGCGTTAGCTAGCAGAGAGGTGGGAGAAAAGAATAGGGTTGCCAACTTTCTGTTTCGCATGGTGCATAATGAAGCGTCGGTTTTACATTGACAAGAGGGTAACATTTGCTTATATGTGTTTTTTATGTATGTAAAATTGCATTAACACCTCGTGTAGGTCAAACGACTGATCAAAGTTAAACGTATACGTCGCTTTATATCTATCGTCCGCTAAGAAATCAAAAGTTCACGTGTTGGATTTTTCACCGCTAGTGTTCATGTCTTCATTTATTGTGAGTTGTCAGCCCTGTCCAGCAAGCAAGTGTCCAGTAGACAATGTGATTATCCGGCACCTTGGCAGTTTGTCGTCGAGGAATCGCTTCGTTTTAAACTCATTTGCTCTCCGCTTGCTGCCAACAATGAAAACTTAATTTGATTTTATTTTAATTTATTTCATACAAAACAATATCTAAACGGCACGGTGAAACAAATGAACGCCGTTCTCTATTACAAGATCGTCCTCTTCCTTTATTTATTTCGCGTTATAGAAAAGATACAATAATGAATGAACTATATGTAAAATGTTTAAATACAACATAATAACAGTCATCGTTTAAATAAAGCCAGCTATTCAATCTTCTTTATAATAAAAAATTTGATTCCGTTACGAAAATTGACAATGTCTTTATAAGTATTTGTTCAAATTACTTAGAGACAAAATAACTCTAAAATTACATCAGCGGATGACTCGAAAAAATTCCCAGTTAAAACAACAAAACATCTCAATTTTAGAATTTAACTAGGGTGACAAAGATTTAACTAGATGATAGTATAAAATTATTGAAAATGGTTCATGACAATATTGGATTAACAATCAAGATGTGTAATTATTAACACTTAAGCATGGAGTCTTAAACAGAAATCATTATGTTAGATTTCTCTATAAGTCTCAAAATCAATTCATTGTTTAGGAAATATCAATTTACTTGTATATGTTTTTAGAAGCTGCTTTGAAGCTTGCACTATTCACGGAAAAATTAAGTCATTTTTGTTCAAATATGTTTTGAAAATATTGTTTTGGAAAAGTCCGGTGTCCGATATCTTTCGACCAGATCTGGTATACCTAGCGGCGTATGCTCTATCCCACTCTATGGATAGCTCTGTCCCTCTCGCTCTGATCGCATTAAACATCCATTTTTGCGCGCGGCAGTGAGAGCCGAGCGCCGAGAGCCCGATCCAATTTCAAACTCATTTGTTAGAGCGTAAAACAATTATTAAAAAACGCCGGTGATTCGGCGAACAATTTTTGTCATTTTACATCACTTAGCCGAGGACAGAGAAAACCATAGAAACATTATTTTATGTTAGTTAATTTTATAACTGTACAAGTGGTATTTTTATCTGTGTATTTTTGTTAGTTTTATGATAAAACAGACTTAATGTGACAATTGAATCAACATCTGTAACCATAGTGGTTGCGGAATAGTCTAGGGTTATAACGGTTTTAACCACTTGTAAATGAGATTATCAAAATTTTACCTTTCTGAACAGAGGGCTAGTTTCTGAGAGACATGTTTCGATAACTGAACTTTTATTTTTAAAAAATATCACAAAGAAAGCCTCTCAATGTCATCTATGTGCTGTGTTTGTATGACAATGTTTACGTCACTAATCGAGTGTGCGATGCGTGCGGCGCCATCTAGCGGACATGAGGTGACGCAATGGACGTTTATTAACGACATACTATTTTCATGAAGATCGAAAATCTTATTTTACTGAATAAAAGACCGCCGATTAATTTGGACCAATAGATAGACAGGTAGATAAGAAATTTAGTTTTTTTACGTAACTGTTAAGTACTAAATCATAACGACTTTACACAGATCAAACAAATAAGCTTTAAAGAGCGGTGTAGGATAACGAATGTAAAAGGGATGTGGTTTAATATCCAATGTTAGTTACACTATAATTACACACAGTACAGCGGCGCAGAGCGGACAT
>NW_013525369.1:2070323-2076797 GCF_000836215.1 Papilio polytes | reverse complement strand
GTTGCGAGATCGCACTAATAAGGACCTTATGTAGCAAAAAACTCAAGTTATTTCCATAATAACATAACTGGTTTTCTTAATAATCGTGTTCTATGACACGTTCATACTGCATTAGACATTTCATAACTAACTCCACAGGTTACCTAGTCAGGTTTACTAAAAACAGTTGTCGTTGGCCCGAGCTGTCAACTGTTTAAGTATTTTTTTTCTTTGTGAAAAGAAATGGCCTTTGTTGTAATAGATATCTAAAAAGGCCTGTAGACAGCAGTCATAATCATTAACCAGTCAAATCATTTTCTTCACATGTCTATGATTCAAAATTATTGTTAATGAAGCAAAAATTCATAAATGTCCTATTTGTAGTTTAAACGAATATTCACTTATTACATTACATGTTGAATTTAAAAACTTGATTTCGTTTGAAAGGATAGTTGACTATTGACTGGGGTAGTGGCAGGGGGTAGTCGCGGGTCACAGGGTAGCTTGTAGAGTGCGTCTCGCGGCGGGTCCCATACTAATACTGTTACAGCGATCTCCGCCCAAGGCAGCACCGCTACAAGCACGACTAACAAATTAAACGGTTCATAGATTACATCGCAAATTGAACGCATGCAGTTCTTTTAGATTGATATTTGATCTTATTTGTGACGTAAAATAGAAAATGAAAAGTAACTCTAAAGTGGTATAAAAGTTACCATTAAAATACAAAACTAGTTATGTAAGGCCCTTATATTACACCTACGGCATGTAGGGTTACTATAGGAGTTATCTGTGCGTCTATTTCAAGATTGCGGACTCACGCAAAAGTCCGCCCGACAAATTGCTCGCGGCACATCACTATCTTTACACACTTAGGTTCTCTAAACGGCCCTTCAGCGACTTGACTTTCACTTGACTCTTTATGGCGTTAATTTCGTACTTTACAAATTGTTGATTATACGTAAGTAAGCATAGATTATTGAATAATTAGAGTTAAGTCTTTAAACTAATTATTATGCGTTACGGAACTAACGCTAAAGAAATTACGCCTAAACACAAAAGATAATTTAATGTGTAGATGCTGTTTTACTCGACTTTCCAATTCTCTTTAATATTTAATATTGTGATGCTTTTGCAGCAATATCTCGTATTTATGCATGTGTATTTAGAAATGAGCTGTCTGTGTATTGGACTTGACTTCAGTTGATGTGCAAATTAATGCAACTATGTCATCGACAAACACACGAACACAATACTTAATCTGCGAACTTTTAATATACATGTCATTAGAGCCGGCACAATACGTCCCCTACCCTGCCCTGCTCACTGCTAACACAGTTTTTGTGTAATTGTTCCACGACACTGCTTCCCAAACTTAGAATTCGCAACGAATGATAGGAATAATGCCAGATAGTGGTTGCGTTTTCAAACGTTGTTAAAATATGCTCAGACTTTTGACGACACAGCAACATTCTTTGTTGTTTTTGTCTGATTAAAAAACTCTAATGAATTTCTAATGGACATTTGCATGTATGCAGATCATTTGCTTTGTTTTAAATGAAAAGTAAAAAAATAGAGAAAAAATGCGAGCAACGATGTCATAAAACATCGCCAGTGACCGCAGCACGTCAAACCTCCATATTTGGAAAAAGAAAAACACAACCAACAGGTTTGAGGAGCAGTGATCGAAAAACCACAATGCAACAAAACAAACCGCGCCACCCTAGCGCCGTCCCGCTCGCATGCGCCGCTCTCGCTCGCACGCGCCCCGCTGACTCGTTAGCGATGGATAAACGATGTAATACAATGAAAAAGAAAATAATACAAAACGTATACAGTGTAGCGGTACAAAGCCATTGATGTACTGCGGAGAGCTGCGCTACACTCTTGCGCTTTGTAATAAGGTGCAGAGTCGCCGAGTGTGTACGCAAACTAATCGTTTGCAAAAAACGCAAAAAGCAGCATTTGTGTGAGGCGTTCACCCAATATATTCCGCTGAACGAAATTGAATTTTTCTATTTTTAATTGGCGCAGGGTCGCTCACTAATGGAACAAGAAAATAATTTGTCGCCGACATGTTTGGCATTCATTTAATCTTTATACGAAATGTTATTTCATTAAAGTAGTATAGCAAATTGCTTTTTTATTTTACCCTCCCACTACATCTGTTCGGTTAGGTTTTCTTTTAAAGTTTCATATTACAGCAGGAGCTACCTACGTCACATATTGAGATCACTTGCCCAAAACGTTAAATCACAAAAACTAATACAAATGCAATCGCTTAAATGTTTATCTGTATATATAAATTGAGCGTAACAATGTGTAGACAATAACGTAGTATAACGTTACAATTGCTACAAAGAGGTCGGCGTTGCTTTGTGCAAGGCAATACATCGCAGATACATCTCTATACCGCGATATTTTTACCACAATACAATACCTGTAATTATCTTGCTAACTACTGTAACTAAGCTATTGGTTACTCGGACAATAAAACTTTTATAATATAAAGAAATCGATATACTCGTAACTAATATTGCAAATGTTTTATTCAAATGCTGATCTTGTTCCATACAGATGTTAGAAATAATTTAATTTATGTCCAAAATCATCTAATTAGTTAAACTAAATTTAATACTAAAATAAAAGTAAAACAAAGTAATATTTATGTTGCCAAAATTTCAAGAAGTTTTCAACAACATATTACAAAAAAATCCCCTCGAACATCCAAAAGCATTTAGCACATACGATCCCTAAGCCTCGGTTAAAGAATCCAACACCTCCGAACAATAGCTTTGTGTCGGGAACCTCGCGTAAATCCATTTACACAAACAACTTACTGCCTTCGGAGTTCAGTGAATTCTTCTCAGAATGTCCTTCAATGGCGGTACTTGACCACTGTCAAAGAAATCGCCACTCGAATGCACTTCAAGCGTATAGTTACCACAGTACACTAATGTGGCAATGAAGTTTTATATTATACGGATAATATTATTCTATGTCAGAATATCCGAAATGCTGTACTTGTTTTAAATAAGATGCCCTTTATAAATAAACAAGCTGTTGCTTCGTCTGCACGGAATTTAAAAAATGTATTATTACAATCTTTATAGTTTTAGTTAATTAATTTATAAAAGCGTTTTACTAGATTTTGAGTTGAGTAGTTAGGATAAATGTTTTTATTTCTTAGCAAAAAAAAATTGTAAATTTAAGACAGATAAAAGATAATAGGAATGTTCCTTAACTACTGCATTCTGATGTTTAAGCAACCTTTTGAATTCCATTAAAATCAGTATAAATATTTCAAGACTTTAACTTAAATTGAGATGTCCGTAAAAATAAATTTATATGTTTACTCTAGTAGTATAAAAAAACCTCAGCTACCGAAGTGACCATTACAAGGTCTCAGCTCTACAGAGCATTGTGTAGATCTGCTTTGTTACATGTTTGTATCGCAAATGATAATAACATCGAAGATAAATGTATATTTAATATGTTATAGTTATTTACTGCATTATACTGAGTTTTGAATAGAGTCGTGTTATCGTGTTGTTAACGATCTTTTGGTATTCAGTGTTCAGTTTATCAATGAAATGTATGAACGTGTTTGGAGATATTTGACAAACTCAAACGTAACGTGTGGAGTTATTATCATTCTATATTTATTACTTCATACTCATATTAAAAAATACCAAAATTTGTATGGATGGATGTTTAAGGGATCTTGATAAAATTTGGCTCAGATGTAGAACTTCGTCTATAAGAACTTATGGGCTACTTAAATTCCATGCGAACAAAGTCGCGGGAAATAAAACGAGCTCGCGTTGTTATAAAATTTAAATACAATTCTAGTAATAAAACTGTTTAACTGTAACTTAATTTGAATAAAAACGAAACAAACGCATTCACTGGAAACTTTACCAAACGTAACGTTTGCAGATTTCTTTTACCGTTTAGAATCACAAAGGTGCGATGTTTTAAACATTCTCCGTACACACGTTACATGCACTCGCCAGGTGTGTGGGGGGTGTGCGGGGATGCGGGGGTGCCGGCGGGGGTCGCGGGGGGTGCCTGAATTCGATTCCGGGCTATTGAAAAGTTTCAAGAGGCGAAAAGCTTCGACAAACGAAGCTAAGTGAATTTCGAGCCCTCGAGAAACAGGGCCGCATTGCCAACGACGCTATTGTTGCAAATAACATCATTTTCTCTCACGTTTTGTGTTAAGTTTAAGTCAACTTTTGCTCAAAGTTATTATTAATATGTCGTATATCGTGTTGTCTTATTTGTCACGTAGTTTTGTTAACATTTTAAGATAACAGTAAAATTTGCAATTGTTTAATTAAAAATATCCTTTTTGACGTTAATACAGAAGAAAAAGATTTTTTAGATACTGTAGAGTACTTAATAATCTAATTATTAAGAGACAGTTATTTAGAGAAATTAAAAAAAAAAATAATTTTCAAAGTAATCTCTTTATTTCATGTTTTACAAAAAATAAACAACGATCGTCATAGATGAATATAATACGTGACTTTTGACTATGGAAATGTAATGCACTCACATTATAAATACATCAGTCGGAGTCCGGCCCTGCGCGGCCGGCTTGGTTCCAATTTTTATCAATCCCATTTCATTTCCCTCGCGAAAGTTTCCTCCAATTTCGCGCTCTCACCTCCTCCCTCCGCCCGCCCGCTGCTCACATAGGGATGTGCATTAGCCATGTCGATATATCGATACGTGATTTAATTTAAATAAAACACGAATAGTAGATAAAGATGTCCAAAGTTACAATAAATGTCAGAAACGTGGTTCTTAAAAATTATAAGTAGGAAATAAAGTAAAAAACTGCATCAAACATATGAAATTAAATATACAAGTAAGTTTATTTAACTTTTACTTAATTTATTTTCATCATATCATATCATATCATATAAATATTATAAATGTGAAAGTTACGATGGATGGATGGATGTTTGTTAGCGTTTGTAGCCTAAACGACTGAACGGATCTCTATAAAATTTGGCACAGATTTAGAGTATAGTCTGAAAGAACACACAGAATACTTTTTATCCCGGAAATAGTTACGGTTTCCGTGGGATTCATTAATTTAGTTTTTTAGTGTTTACTCGATCATTCTGCGACGGTTCAACATATCTTATTGATATTTGGCACAGATATAAAACAAAGTCCGAAGTACACATGGGATAAGGTTCATCCCCGAAAAATATCCGGTTCCCGAGGGAAACGTAGGTTTTGGTAATTTATTTAGTTCGTATGTTCTCTAATACCACGCGGACGAAGTCGCGGGTGACAGCTAGTATGTTATGTAATATGCCAAGTTCAATTATTATTATTTAATACGAAACGATACGTATTATTATTGTTGGTCCATCCCTAACGTTTAAACAAGAAGTATTTGTGAAGGCGGATGTATCGGCGATCATTTCTCCGACGTAACGAGACTAAATTGAACACACAGGAGCGCCGTACCCCGCCACAGCCTGTGATGACCACTCGCATTAGTCGGGTTATGTTAATACCCACTTTATTACTTAGGGGTGAAGTTATTTTGAAAATAATGATTACGATACTTTTTTAGAGTTTCTCTCATTATTTTATATTTACTATACGTATGTGGAATGAAGTAGGTACTGTTAGCACTCGGTATATGCGTAATTCGGACCAGGTTAGTAATTTAGTCGAGTATCAAGTAACTTTATAACTAAACTTCCCTCTTCTGTATGATTTACTAATCTACTCGACTCAATGTTTATTTTTAGAGAGTTTTAGTAACTAACTTGCTACATGACTAACTACTAGTCTAGTTTGAAAATGTTCTTAAAGTGTGTTATTCTCCATGAACATTCGCGTTTTCTAATCCCTTAGGTAATAAATCCTAAGGTTCTAAAGGACTAAATGTAAATATCTATTGAATATAATACATAGTCATATTATTTGAATAAAAGACGATTAACTATATATATGCTTGTAACACATCAAGCGCTATTTCCGCATCACAACAGCGGTCGAATATAAAGACGTAAACAGTTAATACAATAATCCGCACGCGGGAAGTTCGCACGCACCGATCACACGCTCCGACGCGCAGTGTGCCCGCGCCCTTTTATACAGGGGGATACGAAATTCATCAGAGAATTTCGTTGATAGTTTTTAAGTAATGGTTATTGTGTAATTAAGTATTAAAAAACAAAACTCGTTGTGAATCAATAGGGTAAAAAAGACTTCGGTTTTAGTGAAACACGTTCAATTAAACTATATCGTTGTTTTTATATAGTAAACTAGAAACTTTCTTGATAAGTTATTTATTATAATGAAGTTACATTAAGTAGTTATTAGTACCCGCGACTTAATCCACGCAATATTAAGGTAAAAAGTAGACTGTAATATGCCCATATGTCAGCTACCCTTCAGTGAAAGTCCGGTCGAAATTGGCCTAGCCGTTTTGGAGATTACCCGGAACAAACGCGGCTTGTG
>NW_013525369.1:2068245-2069381 GCF_000836215.1 Papilio polytes | reverse complement strand
ATTCATTCACTATATTTTTATCGCTCATTATTGCACCGTGAAATTCGACATTATATCCCCACCGTGATAGATACGTATTCTTGGTACTGTTACTCATCCATTGCTGTTTTTGTGATACAATATTTTGTATCACCATTTAAAAACCGCAATGTATGATATTTGATTACATTTATAAGTGTTATACTGCAAGCGATTTTGTTGTGTCGTGGTATTACAGCAATAGGTGTTAATCACATGATTGGCTCACATTACCGCGACATAATCCCCGTCTGAATGGGCCCTTAGTGCCGCACTCAGCGGGAGCTCGCAATACGGTTTTTCAGGGTCACATTACGCATTTTTAGGGAAGCTTTGATATACGTTTAGAAGTACTTAGATTATAATTAGTTTACGTAATAAAACGTATTAGCCCGTTAAGTGACAAATGTAGAGGTATTTCTATGTACATAACTGTTTTGTTAAAATTATCGTTGATTTTACCTACGAGTAGTTGGTGCTATTGAATAAAAAAAACTGTAAACTTAAAAATACTACGACTAAACACCATATACCTGTATGTATTATATGTTTAATAGCTTTATTTAATTATCTGCGAACTTTCTTTCTTAAAATTATTTTTCATCAAACATCAAAGACTTAATAAACACAACTAATTACCAACAAGGTGACAAGGAAATGATTTCTCTATAGCAAATGTGATGGAAATGGTTGATTAGACAAAATGCAGACAACAGACTTACCTACTAATGCAGCTTCCTTAGTACCAGGCGGTGGTGCGAGTTACAAGCGCCGAGAGAGAACAGCGCCATCTAGCGACTAACAACTATGGTAGAGTATATTGTAAACTATCTCTAAGCGATATCATTTAAGCAATATTAACAAGTGATGCAAGTTATTTTCAAACTGTTACGACTTAGGGTCGAGATAAGCGCCTAGAGAAATATCAACAATGCATTTGTGGTTTCTCTATTTTTTTCTCCTTTTTTAATTTCGACAGTTATAATTGGTACATCTTTACGATGAGATTCCTCTGGCCTCCACTTTATCATCCCGCTCATTCTCTTTGTGTAAAAATGAGACAATAATAAAATAGTTTTGAAAGATGTACATACAATCGATAGCCACAATAATGTTAT
>NW_013525369.1:2067727-2068169 GCF_000836215.1 Papilio polytes | reverse complement strand
CCCCCCGCCTGCAGCCCCCGCCCGTGCCTTCCGCAACTGTCTCTCAATTTCATTTCACTTCTTATAATTAATCGTAAGAAAATCGTCTCCCGCCTCCTTGCCGATGGAAACTACGGCCGAAGATATACCTTCAGATAACTAGGAACCACTGTAACTTACAGCTACTGAGATTTTAACTATAGAAGAATAAAATAACTACTTTAATTCGTTTATCTTAAAGCTTGTGTCACACTATATTCTTTTAAGTGAAGATAGATAACTTTCAAATGCATAAAGATTTTCTTTATACCTTTCAAATGCATAAAGATTAATTAAAAAAAAATAAACCTAACTACGTAACAAGTACAGTGTGTTTCATACCTTAAAATGTAATTTAAATTACACTTAAGTTATAGAACATTTTTCTTGATAAATATAGAAGTATCATTGTTGAAGTTTTTAC
>NW_013525369.1:2064993-2067624 GCF_000836215.1 Papilio polytes | reverse complement strand
CCCCAACAATACGTACTCAATGTTTTGCGCAAACAACTTGAACCGCAAAAAATTATGTTTTGTGTGAAAACTAACGCCTTTTAACAATGAGAATGTATTTACAAATTTATTACAACTCTTATGTTAAACAATATCGTGCTAAATTGTACTCTAACAGCAAAGCAATAAAGTCTTTCAGAAATGTTAGTTGAAGCACATTAATATTTGTAATAAATTTTTGTCGGTTTTGCACAACAAGTTAATAGAATCAAATACTTAGATATTTACAACTCTAATGCATTTAAATAAAGTAAATTTTTCATTGCATTTATCATTATCTTGTAAAGTATTGAGTTATAAGCCTCTCGAGCGCACGTGTTTGAAAGAAATACTCGAAATGCGCGAAATAAGACAGATACTTTACACAAAGAGACGGCTTCGAGTATACACGATCACTATCACTTTTTTTTTAATTTAACTTTTAGTTTGTAAAACACTAGCTTCTAATTAATAAAAACAAAAGTAAGTAAGCTATGTGTTCTTCCTTCCTCTACGTCTATGCCAAATTTTATTATTATCCGTTCATCCGTTTAGGCTACAAACTCTAACATCCATCTAAACATTCGCATTTATAACATTAGTAAGGATCACATTCATTTTTTTTAATAATTATTAACGTACTCTACTTGTAAAACTTAACTATGTTTAAAGTTTCGAAACGTCTTTCCACACATACATTATGGAATAACAACAAAGTTATAGACATAATCGAACTCCATTTTCCATTATTAGAAAAGATTGTTTATTCAGATGTAGCTAATAACAGCTTATTAAGACTAATGAATGCAGAAAATCGTGCAAATAACTTGCTAATGCAATATCGCAGTCAATTGCAGCGCAGTCCGGCGCAGCGCGGGACGCTCACTCTGCGACATTCATCGTTCATTAAAGCCAATGTTCAACTCATTCGGTCGCTGGGGGGGGGGGNNGGGGGGGACGTGCTCTCAAATAATCGCGCACCAATTAAAACTGCTTATTTCCTTAATTCTGAGCAATCGCTCCCTTAAACAGCTTTCATTCCTCAACACAACACATACAACTAAACATAGACTGTATTCGAAAGAGTTTAAGTCCAATTTCGATTACAACCTTTTACAGTAAACTGTCTGATTTTCTGAGATAATTGTGCTGAGGAAAAACAGCTCTTGTGATAATGAGTTACGATTAAAAATGAAGTGATAAGGTGTTGGGGAAGAGGTGAAGGAAATTGTGCGCTAACTCGCGCCGGCGGAATGAAACAACTCTTTGCGCTAATAATGAGAAAGTATAGACAGAGCAATGTCCCACAGAGACTACTTGGAGGTTACGACATTCTTCACAATTCGAATCTATTAAAATTATAACTAAAAGTAATTTAAGTGTTGCAAGAAAAAATAGATACAGAAAATACCAAGGATTGAAAAGAACAAGATTAAAATCAACTAAAATATAGATAGGTAATGTAAAAATGTGCAAAGCGGTTTGTTATTTCACTTTATTCATCATATTTAATTACACATTGCTCTGAGTGTCTGTCAGTAGATACTCTGTGCAGAGTACGGCGGACGCTAACTAAGCAGTTATTGAGGATGTTCGCTCGCAGATCGCAGCACTAACTGATTCACAATCCCTTATTCATAATTTATTTACCATACTTGACCTGACGGGAATATACCGACGATAGACGACAGATGACCAATTATGAACTAAAATGGGAAATTGAATTCACGACACATACCTATTATCTTTAAAAATCATATTAAAAATGCAATATGATAAATATTAGTGATGTGTTTCGAAATATTTTTAATTTATATTAAAATAAAAAGTGAACTTTTTATAATTAATTTAATAGTTTATTGTACATATTAAGATAATATAACACTACTTAACGTATTAATTACATAATAAATCAAACTTTAAATACAAAATCGAAATATTTATTATGCTATGAAAAATTTTCCACCTAATCAGTTCCTTTCACAAAGAATAATATCGCTTGGTTTACCTAAAATTCTATTTTAAGTTGAAGAGCGACATCTAGTATCGAGTAGCGGACAGTTTGGACAAAAAAATTTAAAACTGTATATCCTTAATGCTACTTATAAATAATTAAAGTACATTCAATATATTGTATTTTCAATATGTTGATTTATATTTGATGACGATATTTTCAAACTTTTTGTATTTATAAAAAATATGTTTTATTAACTAAGGATGGTGACAATAGATGGCACTTATACATAAAAGCAGATCTGGTAGACATCGACATGATCATAATTATTCTAATGAGTATTTTAGAAACTAGAAACCTAAGTGTTGTCTTACATTAATTAAAATTTAAGTACTTATCCATGGATATAAATAAATCTATAAAAAGTGTAAACAGGTGATAAGTTTTACCTTTAAAAATGCTTTGACAGGACTATCTAGATAGCTTTTATTCTTCAGAAGTTTTTTGTATGTACGTAGATAATTTGGGATTAAAAATGTATTATACACTGTGTGCTTACCATGCAAAAAAAATAATACAAAGCGTATCTTAAAAACAATGTTTAAAATTTATATAGATGTGTGTGTTACTGACGCTACCCGCCGCTGGGCGGCGCTGCG
>NW_013525369.1:2062258-2064494 GCF_000836215.1 Papilio polytes | reverse complement strand
CGCGCAGGATTATCGCCTGCAAATTGTCATTAGTACAAATTATAAACCTATATTGTACACTGCCTTGTCGAATACAATGTTGATTCTTGAACAACGAATCAACGTATAGATACTTATAGTGTTGGGGACATAGGAAGAAGATTTATGGAAATTACTCGTTTTTTCTTCAACAAAATTTATATTTATTATGTGCAGCGCCCCTAGCGGGCAGTAGTGTACATTGAAAAAAATATATTTTTGTCCATGACGTTACAAATACTTTTTACTAATATTCTTATTAAATCCCCGTCAATGTTAATACAATATGATTATTATTTATCTTACAGTTATTTTAATGTTGTGACTTCAGTAAAATGCGGATAACGAATGTCAAGTTAGATCATTGATCCATAACGATAAGGGCCGGTTTTTTTTTATAATATTTACATTAAAACGATAACACGTTATCCGCCAGAGTGCGCCACTGCTTGTGTTGTTGTCACATTTTACAATAGCATGCGTCATCAAACCAGTAAAACAAAATTATAACAAATTATGATGTGTCATCATCTTCAATATTATAATGCGCAGATTGCGACATCGCTTTTATCATTAACATTTCATTCAGAATATTATCATAAAGCCACTTAAGGTTAAATAAATATCTAGATATAATGCAACAGTTTTTTTTTTTAAGTTACTTTTATTTAAAACAACTTTAATGACTGTAATGTTTAAATGCGCTGACGCCGAGAACACGGGAACTGTTTTTGACAACGAACGGATTTTCTTTAAGACATATTCAATTCCTTGTCATAAACTTACTAAGCACGTTAAGGCCAACATAATGTGGCAAAATGAAACACTGAATTATAGCAACACTAACTGTTGCTTGCAACCCTATCTGAGTGGAATTATAAAACTAACCCACTCTACTAATATACACACTGATAACATAGCTTTTTAATGGTGCAAGATTTTTTAAAATCGGCCCTGTATTTTTAGAGGAATTTTAATACATATAAAAATATAAATCTTTCCTCTTTTAATATTAGCATAGATATGCGTGAGCCTGCTACCTGCGACAGAGTGGAGGGGTGCAGCAGCTCGGCCTGCGAGTGCAGCTCGGCGCGGGCGAGCAGCGGCGCGGGCGCGGTGAGCCAGCCCAGCCGCAGCCCCGCGCTCAGCGCCTTGCTGGCCGAGTCCAGCCGCAGCACGCGCCCGCACACGTCCAGCGACAGGAACGACACCGTGCGCACCTGACACAACACACACGATGACTGCTATATGTACACTAGGCATAGGGAACAACGTTTTGTCACCGGTAACTTCTTTGAAAGGTACGTTAGTTTTTTGCCACCTCATGTCCTTGTATTGACATGTCATAACATTGTACAAAATTATAACAAGCTTGTGGTTTTGAAGAACTATCAATAGACGGGGTTAGTGGATCATGTGGAACATGTCTCCTTCCTCTATGTGTTTTTAAATCTCTTTGGTTACATCATTAGCCCTAGTAGTTAAGATGTTCTTTGGAAACTCTTTAAAAGTATAAAAGTATAACCGTTTGTTTGCACTTACACTTCAAAAGAAAAATTAAAACAAACTTACTCCAGTATAATTAAAGAACATGTAGGGATCGTCTTCTAAAATGAGGAAGTCGTATTTGCAGGCCAGCTCGTAGATGTGCTTCTTTCTGTGGTCGGGGATGACGAGGCCGGTGGGGTTGCTGCCGGTGGGCACCACGTACAGCAGCCGCGGCATGCGCAGCCCCCGCGCCGCGCGGCTCTCCAGCACCGCCTCCAGCGTCTCGGGGACTATCCCGCTCTCGTCTTCTGGGATTAGGATCAGTTCTGGATCGTACGGCCTCAGCTGGAATGTTAAGAAACGGTACTAGTGTTTTTATTGTGCCATATCATTTTCGTAATTCAAGAAGACATCTTTTCGTAATTTATCGCTAGAAAATCTTACAATGTTCTCTTTCTTATGCCTTCTTTAAATAATTTTAATTAATTCAGATTTAGGCATTGCAAATTCAGAAATTGACATTTAATTTATGTAATCTTCTACCTTTTTGATTTCGACAATTACAACATTAACTTATACCAAATTTAACAAGCTACTTGTAAAAGTCAGTAAATCGGAAGTATTACTATACTGTTGATATTAGTGATGGTAGAAATAGTAATAGTAGCGTTGAACTAAGCATCCTAGCTGCTAACCACGGAGAGTGCGCCCGTGTACGTGTACTCGCTGA
>NW_013525369.1:2056092-2060595 GCF_000836215.1 Papilio polytes | reverse complement strand
ACGTAAACACAGCCACGCATCAAGTCACGCACTTAATTTGCGATTACGCAAATCTTATGTTGTTACATAATCCTTACATAATAAAACATATTTTGTATAATTTTTTATTAAAGTTTTTACTCACACTATGTTTACAATGTGGAACTAACGTAGTGTTAGTTAATGTGTAGTATAGATACTTAGTTTAAATAAAATGTTATTGTTGTAATTTATTTTAAATGATAAATACATGGTTGAAGTTTTGATACTTTAAGAAAGTATTGCATGCAGAACCGCGGGCGACCAATAGTGTTTGATTTCTCATGGAATAGATAAATAAATATAAATCTATCTATACTATTTTAATAAAGCGTAAACACACATTTCTTTGTTGCCTAAGATGTCAGCAATTACACGATATTTTTGAATAATTCCTTTTTTTAATAAAAAGCCCTACACTTACGTCACGCTTTAGGCTATTTATTTTCACACCATTAAACTTAGGGGGTTAATATTTTAGATAAAAACCTTAATGCGGGAAAGAGATCATAAGTTGCTGCCAACATCAAGAAAGACAGATTCCTAAGGTTTGTCATGTCATGTCATTTTTACGTTTGCTATTGATAATTTGACAATTGTAAACAATAAATAATTTCATGCGGATGAAGCCGCACTGGAACAGCTTATTGAATAAAAATGACTCGACTCGAAAGAGGTTCATTGTCATTGAGTTGAAATAAAAAGTTCAAAGTCGCGGCCGAATGACATAACAAGTTGCAAATACAAAAACAATATTTAAAACGTTTCTATAGTTAATTATATTAGAAGGAAAAATATGTCCTATCTTATCTTATTATTAATACATTGTTGAAAGAAAATAAAAAAAATGTTTAAAGCAATAAAATAAAATGTAAAATTTGTTTAAAAACTGTGCACATAAAAAACGACAGCAAACCGTAGCCAAAAGGGGTAAGCAGAGACTGTGCATATGAAGTGTAACTATGACAAACATTTTATAATGTTTGCCAAATTTCGCATTCGTAATTTTCATTGAAGTTGCTCGCTAAAAAAAATAGACCCCCAGATGTGCGCAGATTTGACCGCGTCAATCGCACGGTCACCTTCCCGACGCGACGTGTTCACTGTTTCACACCGTCTTAACATAACCTGTTCCAATGTTAATATTTAATTTCGTTAACACAATGTCCGTCTGTCGACTGCGTAGTAAATATTTGGAATGTGTATAAAAAATGATCGCACTAATCTTAATGTTCTACTGTATGTCGTATTAAATATATATTTTTTTGTTATCAAATAATTCTCGTACTGCTTCTACGACATAATCTTGTCGATATCAAAAACTGATAGATCAAGACCAGTCAGTCGTTAGCCACCAGTCTAAGACATACAAGTCTCGCCGCTCGCTGCTCGCCGCTCGACGTGCAGAACAAGTTTAGGCGAGTCTCTCGCAAAAAACTTCAAATTCTTTCCTACATTTCGATATACTGGCTCTTAACAAATTTCCTGTAACCGTTTACCAGATTGTAACACGATTTTCTTGATTCTCGTCTCGAATGTTACAAATTGAACTGAATTATTAATGAAACGGAAAAATTTTAAAACAAGCATTTGGTCAACCTCTCACAACTACCAAATTTTCGTTACAGCCCTCTTAACGTAAGTTCATTAAAAGGGATCCCCAAGCTTACGCTATCGCTAGTAGGATTAGAACCCTCTTTGTTTACAAATGTAATATTGTTATCTAATATTCATGAAATTAAAATGTCTTCGAAGTCAGCCACGTATTTAAGACATCAACGCTATTAAAGCTTTTGTAAAAGCTACGACGTGTATTTGCAAGCATTTTATTTCGTTACTAGCTATTCCTGTGCGAGTTCATCCGCATAAAATTATGAAAATTTAATTTTATTGTTTACATTTGTCTAAATTATCAATTGCAAATGTCAAAATGACGTGACATGATGACAAACCATGGCAACCTTGCTTCCTTGATGTTGGCAGCAACTTATGATCTCTTTCCCACATTAGGGTTTTTATCAAAAATGTTAACCCCTTAAGATTAATGGTTATAGCCTAAAGCGTGACGTAAGTATAGGGCTTTTATTAAAAAGAGAACTATTCAAAAATATGCTGTGATTGCTGACATCTTAGGCAACAAAGAAGTGTGTGTTTACTCTTTATTACAATAAGTATAGATTACCACAACTTTTAAAAGTAACAACATAACAAAATTCGTTGTTACATCATCTCATTGTGTGTAATAATTTTCCCGCGTAAATCCTTTTCATTGTTTTTTGTATATGAGTACATCAAGTTTTACGATAACAAATAGATCAACCAATATTATTAAAGCAAAATAAAACAACGTAAATAATCTTACTAATATTATAAATGCGAAAGTTTAGAAGAATGGATGTTTGTTAGAGTTTGTAGACAAAACGGCTTAACGGATATCCATAAAATTTGGCAGATATAGAGTATAGTCTAGAAGACATATGCTGCTTTTTTTATTTGTACGCTGATGGAGTCGCGGGCGAAAGTTAGTAATGATAATAAAATGTAAGTTATTAAAACTTACTTATTTGTCGTGTAACAGCGGGCTCTCTCTTCATGGCCCTCTTGCTAATGAACCTTGTGTAGTCGTCCTCACTCAACTTGGGGTACTTGTCTAGCTCCCAGGGCGTGTCGCTGTAGAACTTCAGTATCTCCGGAGTGTCGTCTGAATATCGAACCTTTGACAGTTCGTATGAAGACCGCACATCGAGTATTTTTTTAAATAACTTCGAATTAAATCTTAATTTTGATGGCGAAAACATGTTATTCGAAGTCTGTTTGATTTTTTATTGTATCTTTATCTTGTTGTAATTGTAATATATTAATGTGTTAATTTGGAATTTTTTGTAGGACACGTCTGAGGTCCGCAAAGTAATGTGCCAAATTGTCCTCTAGCGCGCCGCCGCCGCTGCCGCCGCCGCCGTTATATCGTGTTATGATAATACGTACTAGTATATCACATACTCATTTATATATGTTTACATTATTTTTGGCGATGTCATTTATCACAACTAGCTGCAGCCCGCGACTATGTCCGCAAAGAATAAGCGAGCGTCACTGCTTTTGTCTCAAAAATGTTCGAAGAAAGTTTTTTTTGTGTAAATAATATTATTTTTAAACACATTTTCTGTGGAGTCCTCAAAATATGTCGTAGATATTAGAAATTCTTCAATTGTTATGATAAAATGTTTTAAATTACCAGTATTTTAGGAAATAAAAACCAAGGTCAATAATGTATGAAACAGAAACAATTTATAACGTTTTCTCACTTAATTATTTTTATTGTAAAAGAAAGAAATAGAATGTTATGGAAGTAAGATTTTTTATTACATTTGTATGTGACAGCTCAGCGTAGTCTTGTGTATTCAAATTTATATCTCTTATCTTTTTTAATTTACATAACATTCTTTAATACTTAGAAACTCAATCATAATTAAGATATACTAAATGTGTATAATTTTTCTTCATTGCGACCTCCTGAGGGGCAACAACGGTATAGATATAGTGCGATAAACTTATTTGTCTCGTTAAAAGTGGCGCCGGCATTGTGCTATCGGAAAATATGTAAAACTTACTTGAACATAAAAGTAACACAAGACAGATGTAACATGACAAGGATTTTGTAAAGATTTTCTAACATAGAGTGGAGGTAGTTATATATTATATACTATTGCGTTTTTTTCACTTATGCCCAGGTCAGATTAGTCGCACTAATCTCAACATTAGCTCCTGTTTGTCACGTTGCTATCAAGGCTTGACAGTTCTGGTGTGAGCAGGCGTGGAGTTGGAGCTCGCAGACGACGTCAACGCCACACTCGGAGGAGGGAACTCTCTGCAATAAGTAAACAAAACTGATTACCTACATCGACATAGAAAATGGTACACAGTTAGCGTCCCATTGAATGTCTATTAAAATAATAAATACCAATTAGTACGAGTACTTTGTTAGTGGAGTACGCTTCACGACTGACGCTTAAAAACTTGAATTCTCTAATCAGCATAAGGACCAGAATAGATGTATGCATTTGTCTTGTCTATACGCCAGAGTCCGGTTTGAGAACAAATCTATATATTACAAAAATACAAAAATATAATTCTTTCCTCTTTATAATTTTAGTATAGGCAAAGAACTATGGGAACTTATGGTACCAACCACGGCGCGATGTCCCAATCTAACAACGCCATCTAGTCCGTGTTGCTGAAAACTTTGATTGTATTTAAATCTTTCTAATGTTATAAATGCGAAAGTTTGGACGAATGGATGGATGGATGTTCGTTAGAGTTTGTAGCCTAAACGGCTAAACGATTTCGTTGAAATTTGGCACAGACATAGAAGATAAGACAAAATTAAATAGCCTATGTGCTAGTATTTTAATGTGTCTTCAGTCTTCAGTAGGATACGTACAGTGTGAGAGCGCGGGGCGGCGCGGGGCGCGGCGGGGAGAGCGG
>NW_013525369.1:2053977-2055658 GCF_000836215.1 Papilio polytes | reverse complement strand
GCACCAGCGGAAATATCGTTGGGGGCGCATTTTGGCCTGCCGCCGCATCAGATTATTATTTTATTTACCGCAGTGAACGTGTTAACAGTGTTTGAAGTCTTACCGTATCCATGTCCGTCTTCATATGATGCAATTTCTTATTGAGATCATTCTTAATACCTTGCATGAGGACAAAATTTTTCTCTAGAAGTCCTTGAAGACCTGGAAAGTATAATGTTTTTCATAGTGTCGACGTATAAAATAATGAAGCAACTATTAATATATTGAAGTAGGTAGTGATAGAGGAGCTCACCGGCACCCTCTAGCAGACGGCTGATGTCTTTCGGCTCCACGTCTTTGTGATTCCTGGGCATCACACGTTCTGCACATGAATTTAATTAATTTAATCATTTATCTTTTCTAAAATGTAATAGTTCATTATGATTGTTTACTATTACCGTTATCATTAAGGAAATCATCAGGCAGGTCCCAGTAGGAGGGGCGGCGCGGGCGCAGCGCGTCGCCGGGCGGGGGCAGCGCGGGGCGCGCGGGGTGCGGCGGGCGCGCGCTCAGCGACACGCGGCACACGTGCGAACAACACGTCACTAATATCTCTGACACGTTGAAACGCATGTACTCACTGTAATAGACATTTTGTTTCATTACGCAATGACTAGCATATGCCCGCAGGTACATACTCAGAATAAAAAAAAAAATACGCTCCGAAGATACCTTCAAACTGACATCTAAATTTTTAAATCTCAATAATATCGGTAAAAACGGAAGAAAGCCAAAATTAAATCTAGATTCTTCTTCTTTCTTCTTTGTCGCTTGAGTCTTTACAGACTCGTCGTGGTTATCACGTATCAGTGCCTCGCTTCACAAGACGCCGCCACTCCTCCCTGTACGCTGCTTTTTTTTCACATTGATGCAAGTGTACGTCCATGGCCGTTCTTTCACAAATCTAGATTCTAGATTAATGAAATAGAATCAATAGGATTACAAATGGTTTGGCTCCAATAGTGACTATCGCATTGTAACTGTACAATAGAGAACATAAACTACATTTTAACAACACCCACGGGTCTGATTTAATATCGCCAAATAAGCTTTCAGAGGTCTGGTCATCTTCTAGCAGTAGACCACCAGTGGATCCGCGGTACACTTGGGAGCCGCGTCTCGTCGGAGACTGCTGAGGCTCGTCTGTGCTCTCTTTCATCCGAGGTGGTCCTGGAAAGTTACAAATTCTTGTTTAACATTTATCTTGCAATTTATTTGGTTTTTATTGTCGTGTGTTTCTCAATCATCGTTTAACAATACTTCCTTTTATTTCTCCGCGTTTAGGATACCACAAGGGTGATTCTCGTGGATGTTTACTTACCAAGCCCGAACTTGAAGCTTCTGTTGTCACTATAGCTTCCAGCTCAACTATTTAGCTACAATCTAAGTATGTACATACTAAATATTAAAATATATGTGTGTACCAGGGTGTATGCAGTAGGCGCCGAATTCTAGCTTCTTGCCGAGTGCACCGATGAACGGGAACTTCATCTTGATGGTCTGAAGCAGCGTCTCCTCGCGCAGGTCCCAAATGTTCAGCGTCTACGGACAACAGTTAAGTTGAATGTAGACCTTTGGTAAAAGAGCTGCACTTTTAATATCTTCCGAATTAAAGTATGACATAAAGACAAAGATGTAAGTA
>NW_013525369.1:2048578-2052049 GCF_000836215.1 Papilio polytes | reverse complement strand
TTATAAAACAAAAAGCGCTGTCGACCGTGACAGGACTCGAACCTGCAATCTTCGGATCCGAAGTCCGACGCCTTATCCATTAGGCCACACGGTCATATTCTATTCTGAGTAAAAACCCTATTAGAATTTCACAAAAAGTCAGTGTATTACTGTTAAAAAATTGCTGTAACGTTCAACTGTACTACACAAGTACATAAGGATTTGTATAATATGTACAATACAAGTTTGACAGTAGTGAAAACTACTATGAATGACGTCACCTACTTATTCACATTGCGGTGTGGCTGCCGACCCCGCCTAAACCGCCGCCGCAGCTGCGTGAGTGCGGCGGGCGACATCTTGCGGAGCAGCTCACGACACAGGCTGCCCGTCTCGTCTTCCTCACTGGAAATAAAAGGTGAAATAAATAAGTGCTAAACTACTCGCGTAGTAGTCTTTATTGTCGTCTCTCTTTGCTGGAACAGCTGTATGGATTTCTCATTCTCTTTGGCAATGTCGCAGTCGTAGAAGCCCACGATTTCAACAAGGGACTTAACATACCTCATTTTAAAATGCAACAAATAAATTAAATCATGGTTTAACTAGACTTTTAAATAAAAGAAGACGTAATACTTACGTTGATAGACTTTCTTCTGATAGACTCCTCACGGAGTAGCTTTTCTCAAATATCTCCGAACATTCTTCATTTAATGATTTTTGAGATTTAATGGACATTTTTAACTTATTAAAATGTTTCTCGAAGTAAATATTTGGAAAGAATATCGTTGTTGAAACTCAGATTAGTTTGTTGTTTTGTCAATAAAAACCCAAACAGCTTTTACTTGTTATTCATGCAGCGCCATCTTGTATCGCGTGAACGACATTTTTAACAAAAAAATTATCATTTCAGTTCAATCACTTTTTTTGTAGATGGCGCAATAATTTATTTTATTACACGATATTTTGTGAAGTAAGTTATATTTGAAATCTCGAATTTTATATTGCTTGCTTCCAAAGCGATGCTTAAAATATCGTATATGTTTTTTAACGTTTTAAATTCTTTTGTGCGACATCTTGTGGCGAGTTGCTGAAGTAATACTTTTCACCGGTAACGACCATTTGCTTTAGTTTATAAATTCGCCGCTAGATGGTGCTATTTGACATTCTGAATTTTTGTGTTTTAACTTTATTGTAAATTGCAATGTTATGGACTCTACAATGAAAAAATCAAAAATAAAACACAGAAAGAACATTGTCTATTTTATTGTTTGTATATATTAATACTTAGCTATAGTACTGTATACGCTAGCTACATGCCGGCTGTACACGAAACACTACTAGAACATTTAAATACACATTTTGTTTAACAAATAAAAACATCTTTTAATAAGCATTTATCTTGCTCCATGTTATAACAATATGAGATATATTTAATTAATTTTGCTTGATATTTGTCAGCAATAATCGTTTTTATCATTTTTGTTTGTATTCTAGTGTCGTGGTTGTTTTACAAACATCAAAGTAACCTTTAAAGTGAATGTCGATGAATGAGTTTTGTGTGTATTTAAATGTTCGCTAGTTGAAAGACTCACAAATATCATGTATAATACATTATAAAGAAAAATAAAATATACATACATTTTTGCAGCACTGTCGGGTCACTAACATATAGTAAATGCTTACGATTATTAAAAAAACAAAGTTTATTTATACAAAATTCTGCCACCATTATTATTTTACAATACAAACCATTTTAAGAAATACATGCGTAAAGTCTGATTTTTTAAAATAAATTCATAAAAACACATGATTTTTATACTTTCGGAAGCATGCATTTATTTTGTGGCATTCTCGATTATGTACCTTAAAGTAATTTGTTAGTGAAAACATTACGTTATACATTTAATATCAGACCTCAAACAATACGTAGCTTTGGTTTCTAAGTTTATTTATTGACATTTAACTTGAAAATGAGCCCCGAAGAGATTTACTTAAGTATACAAAAACATTACAGAGAAAGTTATTGGTGTTTATTTTTAAATACCAATAAATCTTTTGAACTAATCTCTACAAACTAATTAATTCAAAAGATTCATTAATATTTCTGATGAGATATTTGTAATCTTTCGTGATATCGACTTCGGGGCCTACAAATAAATAGGAACTTTGAACCACTTTCGACTAAAACAGCAATGATACAGAGTGGCCGCAAGTTTCCTGGAAATAAATCAAACTTTACATGACAGTTGATAAAGATTCGACATCTCTTTCATTCTCTTTGACAAAACAAAGACAAGAACATTTTCCGCACAAACGTCGCGGCTGAACTTCTACTGTTCACTTCTATCATACAATTTCACACACAAACATTATTCTGTTTCATTAAACATTTCGTATACGAAGTTTTACATATATTTTTACATTTACATATCAATGAAAAATAAACATGAATTATAAATCCACTAATATTTATTTACACGGATTAAATAAATATTTAATAAACAATTTTATCAAAAAAGTAAGTAAAAGTAAATTACTGATTCGAATCAGGAAATTACAAAAAAAAACAAAAATTTGTTCTAAGAATGATTCATAAACCATCAAAATACTATTTAAACGCTTTCTGTTTGTAGTTTAAAGTTTTTATGAACATTGTAATAATTAGTGAAATGGAATGTTTTATTACGATATGAACAATGAGGACATGTCAAACAGACGCGGGTACAGTCGCGTACAGCAATGTTACATCTAATCTATTAAATATTCAATAATTACTTATAAATAAATATATTACGAATACAAACTAACATTATAATTATTATTGTACGAACGCGTATACATGTATTTTATTTGAATACAGCTAATTTTGCCATATTTAAAGTCTTCGGACATTTTTATAGAATATATTTTTTACCTCGTCACAAAAACCTTGTGACATGAACGTTACTATAAAGATAAAATATTGCTAAAAATTAAAATAAATAAAGTAAGTAACGTTTTCATATTTTTTGTTCCATTTAATAAGGTAACGAAAATGTAAGTGTTTTGTAAGATAAAAATATTTAATATCGCCTTTCGTTTTATCGTAAGACAGTAACCCAGAACATTAGTCCAGTTTAGTTCAGATTGACTGTCTTCTTATCGCATTCAAAACCGACGAGTAAATCTCACGTGATTGTGAATACAATAGCAGAGTAGTAGACAGTGAGCTAAAGTTCAGGACATTTGACTGCCTGCTAGATAAAGGGTAGAAGACATTCCCCTACGGTAGTTGTTGGTGTCGTGTTAAGTCGCTGGAAGTCCGACATACAGGTTGTATCTTTGCTAAGGATAAGTATGAGTGAGGAATCTCTCCGCGTCGATTGTTAGTAGTTTATCGGTATGTTTGTTGCTGTCCATGTGTCTGTGTGTCTGTATGGAAGGCTGTGCGGCGGTCAGTAGACGGGACTGTGCGCGTCGTAGTTGAGCTGCAGGTATGGCGGGATGGCGGCC
>NW_013525369.1:2042596-2047349 GCF_000836215.1 Papilio polytes | reverse complement strand
GATCATCATTAATCACAGAATCTCAGCGCAGGGCGAGCGGCTCGCTGGCGGGACGTGTCGCGTCGCGGTTCATCCGGCAGATCCGACACGATTGATTGTCGTGACTTGCGCCCATTTTAATCTATTGACAACATTTAGATTTTACTGTAGGTTTCAATTAATAGAATATTTGTAGAAAAAATTAACAACATGCGTCTCTTTGAAAAACAAAGAACTAGTTTTCACGGTTAGACAAGGTACATTTTGCTAGTGAATTTAGTTTTATTTAGTTTAGTGGTTAGTTATCACGAATCAAAAATTATTTAAAACGGGTCCATTGCGGTCAATGTCAGGAACTTATACACTCTAGAGTACACAAAATCCAGGCCTAAGTTTCACATATTGTTTCTTTACCTGCAACAAGCGTAGCACAAGCTACGATATAATTTTTGCTACGAAACCGTAGACATTCATTAGGTGGTTAAAAACTTTTAAAATACACTTCCGCTTCTTCTGGACGTAAAACTTTTACAATATAAATATCTTAGGGCGTGCATACAGTCTCAAAGTAACAGTTCATTGGAAATTAAAAGCAACTAAAGTTGGAAAAGCTAATAAAGGTAAAAACGAAAAGAAATAAACAGTGACATTTAAAAAAGCAATACCAAAAGTTTGTGAAACCTGTAAACGACACATTTAAAAATAAAAGCCTGTGCTGTGGTGTGGAAGCGAGAGGGCAATACTCATTTGGCAACTGTCAGAGACAAACTCTATTATTTATGGGCGATCGCGGGGACTGGCTGTGCGGGGCTGTGCGGGGCGGCGCGGGGCGGGGGACGACTGTTGCAATGTTATCTTTTTACTATTTTGTGTCAGTCGTTTTATTGCGAGAAACGCGCAAATACTTGTTTGAAAAACACAACAAAAACAACTTTTCTAAAATGACAGGTCGATTTTGTTCTGGACGTAGTAATTTGAAAACGGACTACTTGCCCCAAACGGGTTTTTTCTTTAAATATAATGGAAATTATTAATTAGTTATTTATTTTATGACATGTGTTTACGTTAATTCTCAGTTGCGAGATAGGGCTTTGTTAAAAGAATAATAATGAAAACTAGCTCAACCCAGTGGCCCAATTATATCGTTACTTGTGCATTATTCGTCTGTATGGATATCGAAGAACATTAAATCACTTTAAAAATCAGTATCAAACACCAAAGATCGATATCATCGCAACCATTTGTATTCCACTAGTCCATCCCTGGGGAGGTCAGGGCCGGGTTGGAATCAATAACTCTCCCCGGGGCGGGCGATTTGCGACTGATCCATACATTAGTCAACTTCAGGGATAGTGACGGCGGTGGGTCGACGGATCGACGACGGGTTGGTAACTAAACGTCCCGCTCATCCTTTCAATTTGCACACATTCTTCAGAGGCTTACAGAATTGATTCGTGAACATTTACGACGTGAGAAAATCATACTAATATTATAAATGCGAAAGTCTAGATGAATGAATGTTTTTTTTTTAATTTTACGCGGGCGAATGCCAGTAGATTATTAAAGTAAGTGACATTATGTGAACTGTCTCAAGATTTTCTTTGATTCTGAACTCATTTCAATTGTAGTTATATGTTTCTAGTAAACTTGTAAGTACCGGAGTTATAAATAAATACAGTATACACAAAGTAACGAAGGTATTTGACTTGTAACGAAATCTTTAATTAAAGACATGTGTAGACATTTGTTTGTATCTAGATTCAAACCTGAGAGAAATTTAGGTCAGTATCCTATTCTTTCGTAAATTGAAGCGTAAATTTTTGTGCAAAAACTATTTTCGTGATGTCGATAACCTCCAAATTCGTATTCCATTATCACCACTCTGTGTGTAGCACTATCAGAGCTGGTGGAGGCTTTCGTCAGTGTTCGTGAGCGGGCGGTTAGCGCGCGCTGTTTGCCGGTCGTGCGCCACACAAATATTGCTTTGTGTGGCCCAACATGAGCGCGGAAGCGGGTTAATATTTAGATTCTCTACATGCACAATTATAAAAATTGTATTAGTTATCATGGATTTCACGGAATGCGGCACTAATTAATTATTAAAATAAATGCTCAAAGTCAAAACTGGTTAGTACAATTTTAATAATCCAGTGTATTCTAAAGCATTAAAAAGTTACGAGGAAGAAATGCCAGGAATTTGCATCAATTTTTTTTTCAAAACTAACTTTATTTTTTGTAAACTGGTGTAAAATAATGGCCAATCACGATGTATAGAGTAACCGTTCCCGCTACATGCTGTGCCTTATAGCAGTGCCGTAGCCGCGAACACGTCCAGCAAACACGTCGATCACGGCAGCCGTTGCTACCCGCTGCTGCGTGCTAACACGCGCCGACACGCTGCCGTGTGCCAGTGTTGCTAAACTATTCCATAGACTATACCTAGTTATAGATCTAACTGTATTCTTAAAGCTACGTAGATATTGAAATGCAGATAGAGTTCTTGTCAAACGTCGAAAGAGAAAATTGCTATAATTAATAGAGACGGATCTTAAATTAAGTATTTAAGTAATGAAGCCTTTATTTACGTTCGAATCGCAATATTTAATTGTTTAATTGAAAATTTATTTAAATACAATAAAAATAACCAACAATTTAAAATCTTTATTTCTTAAAAATCCCTGCAATAACGCGGGTGGATGCTGATACTGGCTGACAAAACCGCTAAAAATATCGTAAGCTCCGCGCTTACGGCGGCACGTCCGCGCCGTAAATATCACTTAGCGCCGCCCGCCCTGTCCCCTACCCTGCCCCGGCACGTCCCCTGCCCTGTCCCCCGCCCCCGTGCGCTGCAGCTAAGCGTCGCGCACAACCAATCGCCTCGTTTTACGAGCCTTCGATTGCCACGTAAAAAGATTACGTGCTCGTTTTGTACCAGTTTAGCTGCAAGTTGTCGATAAAAACCATCGTCTTAAAGACACTACTCTATTTCATGTCTGTAACTAAACGCTTTTAAATTGTATAGTGAAAACGTTGTTTACGTAAGTGTATTTTAAAAAGAAGACTTTTGGTTATGTTTGAATTTTGTAGGCTCAAATTACACAGTCACGATAGAACTTTGCTATGCTGTACGGTAAAAGCATTCAAAGGGAAAGTTTTTAAAACGATTTTAATTTTTCCTTTATAGAAACTGGGTAAAGCGACAAACGTTTCAACAGGAATATTATAACCTTCGAACTTCCAGGTAACATAAAAAAGGTCTTGCTCTCCGGGTAAGAATGCAATTCGAATGACTATTAGTGTCACTCCGAAATTGATCAAGCATTTAAAGTGCAATTGCGGTCTTGGAATTTAGAAAATACATAGATTGTTATTTATATTGAAAGCGAATCGGGCAATAGATAAATTGAGCGTAATGTACCTACTGTACGAGTAGAATTCGCTCATGAATGATTGAATAATATTGTATATTAACTACAAAGCGCGAGTCTACGTTTAGCCAGGCATGTCAGGAATGCGATATCTATCGATATATGTAAGTACATGGCTCAGCACATGCCTACCGCCGCCCGCTCGATACATACACGCGCACGCGTAAACCTCCCTCAACTAGTGATGTGCTTATATCGATAACTTTTTCATTTAAATAAATAAGATCACATATCTACCATACCGATAAAACAAATCAAATATGTTTTCGAGTAATTCATTATTAAAACATAAAATACTAATTGATTTACATGTTTAAGCACTCCGTTTTGTATTTACTATAAATATGACATACAGGCTCTATAATTTTATTGCAATCCTTTCGAGTATAGAATTAGAAAGATATCGTGATTTTATCGATAGTTACGAAGAGTGCGTTGCGCTGCCCTAGCGCCCCGCCCGCCCTGTTACTTCCGGCTGGCTGGGCCATGTAACACAACCTTTGTTCTCGCTACAACTACCTACTCTATGAAATATAACTGCCTTTTATATTAAACTTACATATTTTATATTGTTGTTATTGTTTACCTATAATTTATGAGACATTAGATACCCTCTATTCCATACTGTTTTGTACTCGCAGAAGCAGAGCGAAACATTGATTTTGCTAACTACTTTTTTCCTGTTTACGGAACTATTTAAAAACGAAAATAATGTCAGTGTCATATCCAACTTTGCTTCGCTTAACAATCGTTTTGACCGGTTTGTACTGCAGGCTTTAAAATATAAATTTAAATGTGTCTGCTGATGTAGAATATACGTTTTAATTTTAATAAAGGTACCCCGACAGAGGGCGCGCTTCAGCGAGGATTCAGCAAACGTTTGAGCAAAGTACGGAGGCATTTAATTAAAGCCGCCCCCTACAGGCGGGGGAGGGGGGGGGGACACAAAATGCAACTTTGTATTTACAAAAGAATTCTTTACAATGTGATATTGTTATTCATACTTGGAAACTTTCAGATTGACTTATTAAAACAAATAAAAATGTAATGAGGCCTGTAAGGTTATTTCTCTAGTTACGGAAAGAAAAGAGCAAATACCTACATAAATCGCATGTAGTTGCTTAATGAAGTAAATTAACATTCTAGGACCCAATTAACAACTGCAAAATCAAAAGAGCACAAGCGAGAACTATACCTTTGGTGTTTGTATGGTAGGTAACCAAAACGTATCTATTTGTTGTCTTTATTGGTATAGCAGCTTCATCAGTTTTTCTGACAAAGAAGTTAATGGAAATTATATGAAAGTTAAATAAAAACTAAACAATTTGTATTTATGTAGTCTGTGG
>NW_013525369.1:2037466-2042272 GCF_000836215.1 Papilio polytes | reverse complement strand
AGTAGTGCTCTGTTGTATTGTGAACAATGTTTAAAAAAGAAATGATGACTGGCATGTGATAAGGGGACGTCGTATAAATTATGTTGTATCGAATGATTCCGCAAGAAATATTAAATATAAATAGGTGAATGAATTATTAAACGACATAACTAATAAAACAATAACAAGTGCATCTAGAGTTGTACCAGTAAGGCAGATGGGCAGTGAGGGTAGACGCTAGACGCGAGCGTGGTGGGAACGTCCCCAGGGACTGTTAATTCATTTCGGATGTCGCAGCCGCGGAGCGCGCTCGTGTTTAGTGCATTTCCTTGTCGTGGTCCCGCGGGATAGACACTGACATTCTGTGTATCTGTTTCTTAAATAAATTCTGTATCTAAGACAGCAAATAAGAAAGTGCATCTAAATTTCTAATTACTTCTTTTTGAAGTTAAAATTTTCATGACATTACAACAATGATTAACTTATTTTTTACTCATATGAACCCTTCATCGTAAGCCCTTCTGCCTACGGAAGGTCGGTACAGTATGTACTGCTTTTACACATCTCTATCAGCCGTCGTGTCGGAATTCACTAGCTACACATAAGAATGTACCTCCTATGATGCCTTAATAATTGTGAAAAGTATACGTAGAACAATAATAAAACCGGAGTAGTTTTTAAGAAAGTATTAAGAGCATGATCACTTTCAGAAGTAGAGTTTATAAAATAGGCTGTATTAAAGAAATGCAAGTTGTTGAGCCGAATTGTGGTCAAAATATTCCTGAGTATTATAAAAAGTAATAAAAAGGAGTAACATAAATAATAAAAGATTTGTAATATTAACAAGGCAGCCCCGGCGTGGGCAGTCGCCCCCGCCCCAAGCACGCGCCCTCCGCAATGTGCTTTATTGACTTTTAAATTGTGATCTTCACGCCGCGGCCGGCGGGGGGCGCCAGAATTAACGAGGATTACAACGCTCAATTAGGTGCCGGTTATTTTGTTTGCCTTTGTTGATCATGTGGTGTGTATTATATTCCTAATTTAATTCAAAACTAAAGTAAATGTCCGTTTAGTATTCATGACATCACTTTCTTCAAGTTTTCTAATATGTATTTTGTAATATGTATTTCAAAGTTCGTACTCAACGTAAACTAAAAAGTCAATTAACTCTGTAAAAAACTATGGTTCTTGATTTATTATTAAAACGTTGTTTTGGTTTATTTTCTCAATAATATCACGTCGTTAAGCAAAGAGCAGTATTCAGTGTTTAGACAGTGGTCATTTAACAATGTCCAAGTAGCTCGCATCCCTCGGGATTCGAACCGGCCACCGCTGACCCTAACTAGTTATTAACCACTGCGCCCCCGCGTCCCGGCATCCCGGCGTCCCCGCATTGCCAGCCAAATTAACTCGCAACTGATCCTCAATACGTTTTTATTGCAAATGGCTGCGAATAATGCTAAATCACGGGGAAATCCCTGTAATGTCGGCTACGGGGCAATTTCGGGCTATATTTTTTCCCGGTATGGCAACATTATCTTTTATTGAGAAAAGTGTTCATGAGCTCTTTGTACAGGAAGAGTTTTTATATTCTACCGCCATAAGGCATTAGCTTTTTAAGACGATATTTTATCTGACATTTTTTACAATTATTGTTGTACAAACGTTGAGATTTAATTAATCGATCGAAGATAAATAAGAGCAAACGTTTACCGAGTTGCCTAACGTGACCAAAGCTCTTGAAAATCTGCTAAACCCGAGGCATTGCAGTTGGTTTTCCGGTCTCAATAGAAGGTAGACGCTCTATTCGCTAGAGATCACTACCTGTAGTGCTGTTTAATTTTTCCAATAGCAGAACTCGTTGGAAAGATATGTAAGAGTGTAATGTAACAATGTATTCATTACACAGTATTGATTAGTGCTGTGCTGTCGACTGTCGACAGATTGTCGATAGTAACATCACCTGGCGCAGGTGGTCACTTTTTAATTCATTTTATATCCATTAGATAAATTGATGTTAGGGTTCAATCGTGATTTATTATCTAACTACAATATATTATAAAACAAAGTACAACAAATATCGACAATTTTGTTTTAAAAATTACATTATGTTGTAAAGTTTTTCGACAATGGTAAGTGTCGAATAAAAAAGATTTCACATACAAGTATCTCTGGTAGAGAAAATAAAAGTTTTCCTTTATAAGTTCTACATTATGCTACATGTTATATCGGCGGGGCGGGGGCGGGGGGAGTGGGAAGTTGGCACGTAACTTATTGGCTTAATAAATCTTAATACAGCGGCGGGCAGCGCTAATGCCCTCTAATGCTCTAGTGATGTTCCCGCGCCGGAGTTTCTGGGCCAGTGTGTGTACAAAGTTATACAATAGTTCACTGATTTGTAGATAGTGACGTCAGTACAACACTATAGATGTAAAGGATTTTATTTTGCCAGTGAGTAGAACAAAGTATATATTAGGAAGAGATTAGGGATTAATCCCTATAATCTCCACGGAATATGGTTGTTATAGGAATTTTTGAAAGATGAAATCACTTTCGCCAGATAGATTGAAATTTTGGGTTATTGTTTTACGCTAAAATATACATAAACATGTACTTAAACTCTGACGGTCATTAATTAATGTTATGACGTCATCACACTGCTAAAAATACTTTTTATTTATTGGCAAATATAGCATTCCATTATAATGTTGCAATAACCATGATTTGACAATAATACTAACTGGCCGCTAGTTTCGGAAATCTTTATAAAAAGCTGAAAGTGTTTTAACCAAAATGTATTTCAAACCATTTCGAAGTTTTTTTTTTATGGTAAAGTCCTTGCTTTTTACAACTAGTTAGTAACTTTTTTCTTTGTCTAAGTTCTTGTAAAATTGTTAAATATTACTCATAACAATAGATAGTATTCATTCAATAAAATAAATACATTTAATCAAGTCGTATTTCAAAATGTAAAATAAAAATAACTACACTAAAACTTTACGCTGCAGACAGACGAAATCTACAATAAACAGTCTCATTTAATATACAAGGTCCGAAAAGAATCCTCGATGTCCGGAATAATTTATAAATGTAAAAGTATTTTCCCTTGTAGTCCACTGTCCACGTATCAGCTGTCCAATTGTACTGAATATCAAATGAGATTTTATTTCCATCGATGTTTGTGTTGTCTGCGTGTGTGGTACATCACTACGGCTGTGCATCTTTTTAATAATGAAAGGCTTCGGTGAGCAGACTGCGAATGACTGGGGGATGTTTTTTTATTTATTTTTATTTGACACCGCGAAATTGTCCTGCAAAATATTTATAATGCGTTTTATAATGCATTGGATTTTAATGTCCGAGATTTTTTATAATTATTTGCGTAGCAAGTGTTTGCTAATTTAGTGTATTTTATTTTTAAATAATGTTAATTGTCCGGATAATAGAAACAGTAAAATATATAAATTCATGTTTGTAAATACATTTTTCACTAAATAAAACTAAGAGAGAGAAATCGACGCATCACAAAGAGCGAACACCTCAAACAAAGCTGTTTGTTTTTTGATACATTTTATTGATGTGCTAAAATGAGAGCGCTTCGATTTGTGAGCGATCTTTGATCTGCGCGCACTTTGCCGATCATAAAAAGTTCAGTCAACAATTATACACAAATTGTATGCTGTTGTACTTCACCACAACTACGCTTGAGAATGAGTAACTATTTCAATGGTTATTTGTTTCTACATAAATAGGAACTATGTTACAAATGAAGAAAATAATTCAACATAAAATATTTTACTCAAAGTTTATTAACATTTGTTTTGAATTAAAGTAATATTTGTTGTATAGATGACACTTAATATTATCAGAGTGGAGGTTTTACACAATATCGTAATATTTGTGCGCGAAGTTGGTGCGGTGTTTGGACGTGTTTGCGACGGCATGGAACTTTGGTTCCCGGCTTGTTTGCACGCGGTTTGATATTTATATAGTGCGATATCGACGCCGATGTCGAGGTTACACCGACGCCATATAGCTCAGTGGTCGGTAAGGATTACTGACTATGTCGTCGAGAGTTCGTATCGAAATTCAAGTGTAATGAAAAATACGCACTTCACGTTAGTTACAATGTTAGTAAAAATATTGATTCCATTGCAATCATCCGTAAATGTAAAGTGACTAAGTGTTTTTTGCGCAGTTTTCATTGTCCTGATCAATGGCCCGTGGCTCTAAGATACCTAGTTAAAAGTTTCGATATTTATTATAAAAACTACGTACTAGTAGTATAGTAAACAATAAACCGCACCTTATACACATTTTACGTGAATTTGCTCCCACACACGCGGCATCGTATTTATTAAAGTCCAACGTTTGTAAGTTTGCGTTCAGTGCATGAGTCATCAGGCGTCAGCTTAAAACATTATACCGGTAGCTCTGCCGCTGTATAATACTAACTTTATGGCCCCACAATAATAATCACTTTATTAATCTTCAGCCGACTTTTACTTTTCGTATTAGCACTCGACGCAAAGCCGCCGCGGTTTGCTTAATTGAATTAATATTTACTATTTTCTATTTACATATCCTCATTAGCAATAGAAATCAAGATCGTACAAACGCAGTATTTTATATATCTAAGAACTATAGTTACTTACTATTTTTCTAGCTGTACGTAAAATGCTGTAGGAGAAATGCCTGTGAAAATATTTTAACTTTCTCATAAAATATCTAAGCAAGAACAATTAACGGCGTTCAAAGTTCAGTTACGTCAGTTTGACAAAGAAATTAGAACATCCGCCGCTCTCGATCGCTACCACTCTATTGTCC
>NW_013525369.1:2031680-2037256 GCF_000836215.1 Papilio polytes | reverse complement strand
AAAAATACTCCCGAGGTGCAAGGTTAGCTCTGTTTGTACGGACTACGGACTAGTTGCTCGATGTTTAGGGTTCCGTTGCAACTTGCGTTGGTTTTATCGAATTTAGTTTTAACGCGAATTCGATCAGTAATTGAACACTTTGTGTAACAGGCCTAGTGTTTATTACTGCAATTGCAAATATGACAATTTACACAACTCTTATTTCGTTACTTTAATAAACTTACAATTAATTTGTACACTATCACACATGTTTTTTTTTGTTCTAAACTTTATGTTTACCAAGCGTTTATCAATCAATCAATCATTTTCTATTCTAATCAAATAAACATGACCTGAAAATACATGGAATGTCAAATACCTTTTTTTAATTCAATTTAAGTAAATACGGAACCGTTGTAAAAATCGAAACTTCATTAAAATATTTCTTAGTACCGAACGTCACTTATAAAAGGCTGTTCGGTGAGAAAACAGCGAAGTTGTTATTGAAACGAATTTCAAAATGTTGGTTTGTATAGAGCGGTGCTGAGACCAAAAGGCGCGAAAACTTTATAAAAGAAACTATTATAGCTGACATCAGTCG
Source organism: Papilio polytes (assembly GCF_000836215.1). Lineage (NCBI taxonomy): Eukaryota > Metazoa > Arthropoda > Insecta > Lepidoptera > Papilionidae > Papilio > Papilio polytes. Next base: position 2,036,676 of record NW_013525369.1, on the reverse strand, counting down.
CGAAATCGTAAAACTATTGAGTCGAACTATTGATTAGTCAATAAAAAACTTAAATAAAATTATATTGAAATTCTACTCCACGGTGCTTGAAAAGAGTTCGTCGTACGTTTTATGACTTGTTTATTATCCCTGCATTATAAAGTTCATAATATCAAGAAATGTAGTACTTGTTTGCACACTCTTGATCCAAAGATACTTCTTAGTTTACTTACTATTTTACTTTGTTTTTAATAACAACGACCGCCGGATGCGGTTGGGGCTTGTGAGAGGAAGAGTCATTGGTAAATCTGCGTACGGCTAGTTACCAAACATAACAAATGTCTTCCGAAAAAGCAAGACTACTAAAACTGCATAAAAACATGGAAAATATGAATAAAACTTAGAAATATGGCACATCAACACGTAGACAAAAATCTTCAGTCAGCAGATACAAGCTTAGTTACAAAATCAAAGTAAACTTTAAAACTCGTTCACAAAAGGATTAATAAAATAGAAATAATAGAGAACATCCGCCTATGAGTCATTAGAGAAACGGTGTGAACACAATAAAGAGAGATCAAACAAGCTGTAATCCATATTCATGGAGTGGAGCAAGGCGCTAGCTACCGGCAGTGTCACAGAGCGCGTTATACCTGATGTATCTAACTGGCTCACAATGACCGGGCAATGAGAGCCAAATCAATAAAGATAATACTCTTCTTAACGATACATTGGTAACTAACAAATACAATCAGTGTCTTGTGACACACGGACAACTTTTTTGATGAACTTTATATTCCATACATAACTAATTTAATATGTTAAAATCTATAAATATAAAATAGAATGCAATATTTCACAACTATTGAAATTGTTTCCTGTATTGTAACATAAATTTTTATTGCTACAATTAAAGTATGTACATTCGTTGCTTAATTTAATTCCTATTTTGTAGTTATTTCACGAGAATTTCAATTTCTTCTTATTTTGTTTGATCACTTATAGTTAATATCATCTATAAAATTGTACAGTTCCCCATCGTGCCCGGCCGTGTGTATCCCGTGTTAACGAAATACAAATATTAGTGAGCGCGCGACACAAATGAAGCCTAATGTCTAACGCAAAGTAAAGTTACGTTTGTAACTAAGTGCTTGGACAAAGCGATGTTTAGCGCAGAGCAGCCGATACAGTGGCTGTTGTACCTGCACCCGATACTGTCAACACAACTAGTTAACGACGATTATCCGCCGTGTTTATATGATAATGAGATTAAATGTCTTATTTAAATTTTATTTTGCATTATTACTGACGATTAGCGGCTATCAGCGACCGGAACTGTTTGCTAAAAATCGTCCATAGACGACTGTCAATCAAACTTTTAGGATAACCATACTCGAAAAGATAAATCAATTAGCAAACAAAAGGTAACACAGTAACATATACAGACATGAAATTTAAAAAGTCACTAAAAGGAATCAAGTATAATAGTTTTGATAGTTTACGTAACAAAAAATAATTTAGTGTAGTTTTCATAAATCGTAGCAAAATTGCAAATAATCAAAGAAGAAATATCAGCTGGGAGAGAATACATTACACTACGTTTATTGCAAAACGTTTGACTTCATCGAGCATCGTGCAGTATTTAAGTACACATAAAAGTAAGTTGAAGTCGTACATCGCGTCATTTGAAGGCAGTATCAGGTAGAAGGCCTCGTGAAATGTGTCGCTGTGGTGCAACTTTTGTATGCGACGTGCGAAGAGGGTGTATCGCAAGGCTCACTATTAGGTCCAATGTTATAGTTTTTATTTGTTTCTTTTATTTTTTTAAACACCGCCGGATATCGGTGAGGGATACTGTTTGCATTACTTTATGATTACTAAACGTTTTTCGATTCTCTGTTGTGTTAAATGATTTAATAATGATAAAGAGAATATTGACTTCGATTACCTTCAAACTCTTATGTAAATAAATTACTGACCCAATCCGCCGAGGGAGAGCCATAAACAAGAAATAGAATAGAATGTAAATAAATTTGACTTGAAATATGAACAACGACTAACCTGCACCCGACTCTCCGTCAGTCCGATGCGCATGGCGATCTCCTCTCTCATGAAGATGTCAGGGTAGTGAGTCTTGGAGAAGCAGCGCTCCAGCTCGTTCAGTTGTGCCGGTGTGAACCTACGCCAAAATAGTGTTTTATAGAAGCATTGTGTCACCGACGTACACGAACTGTACGAGTATAAGTCGTGCGTACCTCGTCCGATGCCTCTTCTGCTTGGTGGGCTTGTCGCTGTCGGAGGCGGCGGACGGCATACTGACCGGCACCGTCGCCATGTGCCCCCCGTGGCCCCCGTGCGCTCCGTGCCCACCGTGCGCCCCGTGCCCCCCGTGAGCCCCTGCCGACTGTTGCGACTGTTGCTGAAGCAGCCCGCCTGGTGAACACAAACATTTGTTCACAATCACAAGTTACAGCAAAGTTAATCGTTATGAAATTTTGTTCTTTCGCCGCAATCACCAGTCGCTCGCTCTTTGTTCTGTACCGAAAAGACGACTCGCGTTGACTATTCAATGTTACGGAACGCGCGATATTAGTGTTTGTTCCAGGCGATCTTTGTGCGGCTTACAAAAAGGGACGTTATATTTGAAAGGTCTTTTGTATGTTGCAGGTGTCCGTATTGCTGTGGTTGTGTGATCTGCACGTTTAGATGTGAGCAGCAGAGGTAGGCACTCACCTTGCAGGTGTTCGTTGCGTATGTGTGCGAGGTGCAGGCGCGCCCCCAGCGCATGGTGCGCGCGCTCGCCCTTGCCCTCCAGCTGCTTGTCCTCGCCGCAAGACTCCTTGTGACCTGCAAACACCTGGACTGTAGTGACGTCACACAATGACAAATGTTACATTACATATTTTATCGCCACTTGTTTCTTATACCATTTTATTACGCTTTCTTTTGTTTAACATAAAAGTTAATTGTTTTATTCGGATGTCGATCGGCACAAGTCTATTTTGATGAACAGCTAGTGAGTACTGTCTGATACCATCTACGTATATTTAAATTTTCTAATTTCAATTCAATAATGTGTTTTCTGCTAAAAACACTTGAAGCTTTACTTTAGTGGTTACATAGTAATCATTCACAGACTTTCAAGCTAATCCAAAAGATTGTCGTAAACGTTGAGGTTTACAGGTAAACAAAACTATTTTACTTTGACTACTTCAACTTTGATTCTTACAATATTAGGTATATAGGTACATTTATTTCTATTTCGTATACTATTAAGACTTTTTAGCTAACTTTGTAAAGCTTTTAAAAATAAACTGTTTATTATTAACAAAGGATTTTTCTATTCCAATACCAAGAAACCTCCAGTGATTCCATGCGTCATAATTAAACATTGAGTCACAAGTACGTACCTAGTGCTTTTAACACAACATGACGCACACAACTTCTACAAACTTGAGTCTCCACTGCTGTTACACATCTACGGAAACGCTTTTTCTCTATTACTAGTAAAAATATCAACTTAAAATTACAAATAATCGAATTTAAAAATCAATGAGAAATTATATTTACACAGTTCACTAGTTGACACGGCTTTTGTTGTCTGAAGATTGCACTTGAAATATTAAAATTTTAATGATGATACAAACATGTCGGTTTTTAATAAGCCTGCGATTACAGCCTTATAAATGACTAGCTGTTCCCGTGCGACTTCATCCGCATGAAATTATGAAAATGTTGTTTTATTGTTTACATTTGTCAAATTTTCAATTGCAAATGTTAAACTACCAATTACCTTACTATGGCAATCTTGATTCTTGATGTTCAGCTCGTATCGTATCGTATTTCCCGCATTAGGGATTTTTATCCAAAACATTTACCCCCTAAGTTTAATGGCGTGAAAATATATAGCCTAAAGCGTGACGTAAGTATAGGGCTTTTTATTAAAAAAAAGAATTATTAAAAAATATGTTGTAATTGCTGATATCTTAGGCAACAAAGAAGTGTGTGTTTACGCTTTATTATAATAGTATAGATAGATTTACAAACCAAACTTAATTTCTTTAGATCAGTTTATCATTTCAATTGAAGTTGACTACACACAACTCTATTTAATATAAAATATTGTACCTTATTATACAATGTGCGGATAGTTGCAATTAATTTTAATTAAGTAAATCTTAGTATTCAATTGTATTTAGCAACAGATACCAAGTTGCCGCCTTTAGCAGGAAAAGGGCGTCGCAAAACTGAAGGAAATTGCTAAAGTTATATCCGACAGCCGGCGGCGATCTCTTTTACTGCAGTTTGACTTTTCACAATTGCAAACGACGCTACGAATTGAATTTGAAATGAATACTATATATTATTAGTTAAATAATAAGCAAGAAATAATATTTAAAGAAGCGCTTCTGACATAACCTATTCCCTTTTATAAAAATCATTATTGTTCTACGTATGTGTTAGTTTAACCAACAAACTAAATTTTAAAATTATACAGATGTGTGTCTATGTTTTTTTCAGGGTAGGTAATCACTAAAACGGCTATACGGATTTTGACGGGACTTTTATTAGAAGGTAACTTATGTATGTTAGAGTAACATAAGCTCTTTAAACTATTACAAAACGGAAGAGGATCTGAATAACATAGTTTTTTTTACTCTGCGCTAACAATGACGCTAACGCTAGTTGTACAAATTATAATTAATCTTATGGTATTTAATTTGAAGATTTATCTGAAGTAACTTATTCACGTTTCAAATATCACTAGTATTATCATATTAAGATTGTAAATGCGAAAGTTTAGATGTTGGTATGAATATTTGTTAAGAGTTTGTAGCCTAAACTGCTGAAGGGATTTGGATGATATTCAGTATATACGTTTAGGATAGTCTGGAAGAACGCATAGGCTACTTACTTTTTTTTTTAATTCCACGCGCACGGAGTGGCGGGCGAAAGCTAGTATTTTTATAATTCAGAATAGGTATGTAAACATTTTTTTATAATTATTGGAATTGAC
>NW_013525369.1:2029385-2030102 GCF_000836215.1 Papilio polytes | reverse complement strand
TCCTCCCTTTTATTAAATTTTATTTGGAATTTCCACGCGAATAGTTCTGTCCGTAAATGTTTGGGGAAATATTTACTCGATTCAAAAAGCTTTTGGTAAAAATATTACTGTTTGTTATTAAAAATATGTGCCAGCATTCTTTCCCCAACTGAACCTCTAGTGGACACAGGCTATTTTTAACAGTCGATAAAATATGTGCCTAGTTACGTGAAACTTCCGCGTTTTCAGGAGTACTTAATAGACGAGAATGTTTAGTAAAAATACATAGTACAGTCGTATATTTAAAATACCTATTTTACCTACTAAATTACGAAAAATAACTTCTATCCCGCCAAACTCTGTAAAATTCTCAAAACTAGATTAAATAGATTTGAATAGGAAATGTTAAGTTAGATAGAGAATGACACAAACTAATCAAATGTAACAAAATAGAATCGAATACAAAATAAGACAATACCTTTAAATACGTTGTTTCTGTTTGTTGTTGGAAGAGAATGAGTTATGTTTTTATCAAAGTGGCTGACAGCTTTTTAAACCTTAGCTTCATAGAGACATCTAAATTCCTTCGTAGATATCATGATGTAGGTAGATAGATAGAGATACCATAAATAGGTATACACAACTACAAAGACAAACGAAATTCAATTTAGTCGTATCCACGCGACAAAAACATCCGCTGCAGCAATTAACTGCCTCTTCAGAGCCTCTGCTCTGCCC
>NW_013525369.1:2027179-2029323 GCF_000836215.1 Papilio polytes | reverse complement strand
AGCGCCCTCCGTGTTTATCTACAGTACGTATACTTATATGTATAACTCTACAATTCGTTTAATTCTCCTATGTTATCTATTTAAAAAATGTTGTGTAAACATAAATTGGATACAAATAAGCTATATGTATACTAGGATAATAATTATCCATCAGAGTCACTTTGATCTGTGTCTAACATGTGTAGGTACCTACAACTTCGCTGCGGTTAAGCGGTAGGTAAATGTCCATTGAAAATATATTACTTTACATAATATGTCATTTAGCAGTTTATTTATTTACTTTTATAATTAAGTATCTGTTGCTCGCGACTTCGTGCACTTGGAATTAAGGAATAGTAAAAATACATGCCTATGTTACTCGATAATGTAGCTTTTAATTGGTGCAAGAATTTATGAAATTGGCGCAGTAGTTTTTGAGTTATATCAAAATAAATATCTTTCCTATTTAGAATATTAGTAAAAGTGTAGGTTACAATTAAGAAATAAGGATAAAACTAACTAACAAAATTATCGTAGTATTAATATAATTCTAGTAAGAATCATCATAAGTACATCAACCTCTGAAAACAGACTTTTAAAGATTTAGGAAACGACTTTGAAACGCACCGCAGTTCGAGGAAATAAGTCAATTTTATAAGTATCACGATATAACTAAATAGTTACACGTCAGAGAAGTGCCTTAGTTAGAGCAACCGCTTTAGTTAATGTCTGAAGTCGGTTTCACTTACAGCGGCGGCGGACTGGTGCAGATTAGCGCTAATGCCTCATTACTTACTCCACATTACCCCCGCAGACAGAGACGACGATATACAACGGAAAGGGATAGATGTATCAGACAATATGAACTTGGAAAAACGAGATATATTGAAAAGATATCGATATTGTATAGGAAGGGAAAAGCCTTAAATTAGGCTAGGCACACTCATCAGAGGAAATGCAGAATTGTTTCTCGGAATACCACGAAGTATTCTGTAGGGCGATGTAAAAGCTGTTGTGCTCTACCACTGTTGGAAATAATCAGTCACATTGAGGATGAAAACTAATAGATTTGCAAGGAAACTTTTACTTACAAGGCCTTAATGAAAATGCCGTTAGTGATTTTACTAATTCTATTTACAACTTTAGTGTTTTGAAATTTGTACATTTCATGTTAAATATCTGGGTAATTTTAACCGTGACTACGTCATAATTTTATATATTCAAAGCAACACAAATACGCGCTGAACTAACAAAAGTATCCCATTAGCCCGCGCCGCGCCGCGGCTAAGCGATGATTTTAATAAAAAACACACCCCCGCTTTGATATCGACTGTACCTCGGGGTATCTCCAGCACACAGTGACAAAACGACTTAAATAACAAAGCTGTTTACACTAAACTGAACTCTATTTCACGAATAAATAGAACACAGCCATCAAAACACGTCATTGCTAAATTAAATTTAAATAGTTATTAAAATATGCATTCTAACAGGTAAAATTAAGATACGTTTTTCAATGAATTATTGTTACGTTTAAGCCATGTAGAGATGCATGTATGTAATAACATCGGAGCTGTAAAACCGCGCACAGTTTATTATAAGTTAATACGCGCGCCCTCCTAAACTTTACAGATACCTTGTACACTCCGGGACAAAAAAACGGCATACATATTTCCAACAGTAAGCACAAAGTTTGCTAACGAACGTAAAATAACACAAAACATATTACAAATGTAAGTACAAATCATATTGTTGTAATTAACCGTGAAGGTAAAGTAAATTGTGAATTTTGTTTATAATCGATAAAAAATCCATAATCTACAATCCAATGCATCCCACGTTTGTTGCACTTTAGTGTAGTGTTCACCCTGATTTTGGTGCGCTATTGTAACAAACTTACACGGTTTTTAACTCTGCCCTCGCCTGGCCGTTACACTGCATCTTCACCCCTCATTGTGTTTACATTCTATTCATATTTCATTATAATATTTAGTTCATTTTAATCGACTTACGGACACTAGAAAAAAATTAAAATTTCGATTAAATTAACAGTGAAATGACTATCTTGATTGTTTTTTCTTAATTTAACTTTGAAATCATTTTTATTTTTTTAACAATAATTTTAACTTATCGACTAATTTCTCGCTATCAATATTGAATCGATA
>NW_013525369.1:2023296-2026237 GCF_000836215.1 Papilio polytes | reverse complement strand
GGGGTTGCAAAAGTTTGCTCCTATTGTGACCACGACTAGTGCAGAAAATGAAATCTTCTTAATGCCAACATTTTAAGATTTTAAATTGCATAGTGTACCTATTGAGATAACTAGTTTTATATTCATTTAAATGGTTATTGCAAAATATTTATGTTCTCTATTTTATCATCATTTGGTATTTCGGAATGCCGACTAGTCACCTACTCGTCGGTCAGCCCAGATATCGCTGGTTACGCTATTAAAAGAGAAATTTGAATTCTGATCCTATCCGAATAAAAAAGTAACAAGTGGAACATACCTCCCAAAGCTCAGCAAAGGTGCATTTAATAGCGGCTTGATTGATGTTCATTGCACGAGGCCTCGCGTTTGACCTGCATCACATTGGTATATTTGCTAGCATTTATTTATTATACAACTTTATTTCCTATGAAATAAAGTTTAAATTGTCATAACACATTTAAAATAGAGTCTACAAAATATTGCGTTAATTTCATATTGTACATGTCTCTTTTACATTAAATTGTATACCTAATTCCAATGCAACAAATGTTATATTTGCACGTTTTTACTTACAAAGAGAATAGAAATTGTATAATTCTAAATTCATTAGTAATGTCCTAATATTGAATTGTGGTCTTTATTATTATAGGTTTAATGGCGAATTTTGTATATATTTTTATTTGTTAGATACAAAATGAAGTTGGTAATGGTCGATAAAACATCGTAATTAAATAAAGGTAGGTATTCACTGCGACGGGGAGAATATATTTGACGTAAGAACAGGAGATGTTGTGACAATTGACATGATTCGCTTTGACAAATGCGTTTTGATTGCACTCAATTAGATATGGAATGCAATATCGTGTTGCCTTTGAACAGAGAAATACAGCTATTGCTACAAGTAACACTTAGTTACAGTTAAGTGGCACATGGAACTATAGTTATATTTACTTTACTTTTTCTTCACTTAAAATTGGTGTAGTTTATGATTCTAATACACTAGAACATCGATAAGTTAAAGTCCAAGGGAAACACAAAATATTCTAAGTTATAGAGGGTTTAAGTTATCAAGGGTCTATGTTGTAGAGGTAGACGTAGAAAGAGATGGATGGATTGTGTAAAAGGTGACATGATCAAAAAGGGAGTGATGACTGAGATGACATATGATAGAGTTATGTGGAGGACAAAAACCTGTTGCGCCCCTACGGGAGTAGGATAAGGAGATGATGATGATGATATGTTGTAGAGGTTTTGGGCTCTGATGGGAAGGGAACATATTATTTTTTGAAGTTATAGAGGTTTTTTAATTACCGAATGCGAAAATTTGGATAGATGAATGGATGTTTGTTCATTAAACGGCTGAAAGGATATCGATGAAATTTGGCATAGATTCCGATACTCGGGTAGAAATAATAGGCTAGTTAGTTTTGTGTTTTTAATTCCACGCGGACAGACTCGTGGGCAAAAGCTAGTGACATTTAAATCATTAACTAAGTTTAAAAAACTATGTCAGTAAAATATCTGAAAATCATACAAAACTTTCCTTTGTAAATGAAATCTGCTAATTTTAGAAGTAACATTTAAAGATAACATAAAGAGACAATATTGAAGGTGTGTACGTTTGTTGTACCATTATAATTTAATAATAGTGACGTCAAACTCGGTGATGTCAGTACAATGTAGTGTGACGTCACACACGCGCCGGACGAACAGAGTGATGACTTGTTAATCTACCCTTATTGCACGTACGACTGACGCATGTGTAACTTTTATTATACGGTTATGTTTTTAGTAATTCTCCTAGCTGAATAAATTACGTTGTTTGTATTTAGAGAAACGATGACTGTTTTGACCCAAGTAAAACAGTGTGATTTAGTATAATAAATACGTTGATTTCCTACAACTTCCAAACAATTATTTAACTTCAATGAAAAATACTGAGGTAATTACCAATTTATCTTATTTATTCAAATCTTGCGAAAGTTAAATGCACAATTTTCACTTGTTTTATTAGTTTGTGCGTGTGAACTGTATGATAAAGGCGTGTGCAGACGTGCGGCGCCCGCTGCGCTAACGAGCTTGCAAACAGATCGGGACAGGCAGAGCCTGGCCGCAGGGCGCTGGGCTCCGGGCGCCGGGCGCCGGCATGCAGAGGTCGGGGGTTGAGGGGCGCGGGAAGCAGGGGGCAACAATAATAAATAGATATTAGGCGATTAATGCCCCGTGGCGGCGCGTGCCGGCGCGTGCGCAACTTGTGTGGATTTAAAAATACACGTGTTAGCGTATTATTAAGCGAGTAAATATTAGTGGGGTGGGCAGACGTTGATGTGTACCTGGACATTTTAAATTAATTCATAAATTATACGTGTGCTGATTCAATCTGACAGAAAGACGAGTCCGGGAACAGAAAGCGATGAGCAATAAATATAGGGGACAGAGTAACAACGATTTCACATGAAAGGGACACTAGTTAAAAGGTTAAGTAACATTTGTACCCTGAAAAATAATAATCTTACAGTTTTAATTTAGCGACAAAATAGCGTAGATTGTTAAAATGACAAGAGCTTCTTTTAAAATTTCCCACTACGTAGGTACGTTTAATAAATGTTTGGCTTTGATATTTTCTTAAAAAAAGCTGCAGGAAAACCTAACAGATTACATTTCCTCTCTGACAAACAGAGGAGTAAATTTTTAAAAGGTAATTGAATAGATCTCCGAAATGGTAATAAAATCTGTCAAAAGTTATAAAGGAAATAATAAAGTTCATATTCATATGAGAATTTCAGAACACAAAGGTTAACTTAAAATAAAACGACATGCTTAGAAAACGCTTCTAAAAAGACATAATAAAGTTTTAGGGGTAGTTTTAAAGTGTCCGACCTCCCACACGTTTGATTGTTCGAAATTCAAATTTCGAATATTTGAAATTGGAATGGGCGCG
>NW_013525369.1:2022796-2023240 GCF_000836215.1 Papilio polytes | reverse complement strand
GTAGCCGCTGAAGCCTCAATTAGCGGCCTCATGTTAAAATTCTATGTGAACTGCGCTACCGCATCCGGGATGTTCATAAAACAATAACTATACTATGCTGTATTTTTTAAGTTATTAGGTCAAATATATCTGTAAAATTATATAAAATGAAAAAAATAGATAAAATGCTTTCTATTATATTGTAAAAGATTATCAAATATAAATATTTGTATTTATGTTGTAGTCTTAATTTATCAAATTCTTTCCAACTTTCGTTTGTAATGGAAAAATTACTATCGTAACTATTCCGTTGCCGATTCTAAAAAACACAAACCAAAAATATCTTACCCGCACAAACTGAGACAATTATATGTTTTACGAAGATTTCGTGATATATATATGTCGGCGCAGTCCATTTCCATAACGAACATCGAGCACTGGAACGGCGGCCATCTTATAAAAGTG
>NW_013525369.1:1986928-2022510 GCF_000836215.1 Papilio polytes | reverse complement strand
TTTTACACAAAACACTTTACAAATATAGCGCCCCAAAAACCATATCATTGGTTTGTCCGCAGATTTCTACTTTGTCTTGTCCAACTACATGTTTATGCTTCATACACCATTTCTAAACCATTACCTATCGGGCATAAACTAAGTATTAAGTGACACTTTGTCGCTTCAAACAGTATTTCTCTAAACACTAACACTTTTTCTCTTTCATCGACAATCTGATAATGTTCGTAAATAATAGATGAAATAAACTTTTTAAAGCGACGCATATAACTAAACAATCTTCTGTTCTCATTAAAATGTTAATAAGCATAATATATTCATAGTGCAATATATGAAATGTGGGCAAAAAGTAGTTCTTAGCCAGACAATAGCTCGTGTGTCTGCGGGCCGCGGGGCGCGGCGCAGCGCTGCCGGTGCGTGGGGGACTGGGGGAGCGCCCTCGGCCTCGGCCGCGGCCGCGAGTATCACCTCCGTGATTTAATATTAATGATGTTTTAACCTTAGTGATTTATTGTAAACCGTACAAGGTACAGCAGGACAGCGATAACATTGAGATGGAAGTTTCATACAGAAGTAGGTGGTTTTTTTTCTGCTCTAAATCTAGGATACATTGCAGATATAGAATGATGAAAATAATTGTTATGTCTTACTTAGTTCTATCTTTTATAGGATCTGCGGAATCAGAAGTGTAAAGGAATATTATTGAACAAAAGCAACAATATATTCCAGACTTTTTAATGCTACGAATTAAAAACTACTCGTAAATAAAGCGTTAAACTAAAAAAAAATTGAACCTAGTTTTTCTAAAGAGAGAGAGAGAGAGATATATATAAGACTTTTTCTCAGTTGAATGATGTAGCATCCGGCAAGACATGTATGTGTCTACTACCGCCACATACGTACAAAAATATATTAAAAACGGATTTTCTCATTCTCATAAAACCTATATCATTCTCCCCGCTGTCGCTCGTGCGTTGCGGTGCCGGCTATCAGCTCTGCGAGGAGCCCCGACTTTGTTTATTGCTAATAAGGCCGTAAGCCATCGCCGCCTGCACCGTGGGGTCCAAAACAGCCCATAGATAAATGCTTCCTATTTTATACGTGACTTTCTTTTTATTTTATAAACATTCCTAGTGCGGGATACAGAGCTATCGCTTTTAGTATAGAAACAAAACTGCTTTTTATAGACAGATATATCTGATTATTCATCTACAACACGAGAGGAATTACAGATGAGTTGCCTTTATACTCGCAGCGCGCTTTTCTTGAAGTGTCCTGAGCTTGGTTTACTACAGCTTTTCATTGTTTAAACATTGGTACAGAAACGTACTGCATAATCTTTCTGAATCACTTTGAAACTGGGGACATAAGAAGATTCAACAATGGAAACTCATGGTCAGTATTTCTGCAGCCGCACTCGTTATACAGGGTTCTAAGTTGTAGTGTGTAGTGTTAGGTTTTTACTGCACATGACCTGAATACCACACATCTTACGAACACTAATTGATTGTTAATTGCTCAGTATCATTACTGAGTCATCGCTCGAGCGGAGAAAACTAGCAAATTCCAAGTTCATGAGTTTTTTCCATTTGCAGTAAATAAGTGTTGAAGAAGAATCGATGATTTAAAGTTGCAAGGTTTCATATTTAAATATTACTTAAACATTAGAAATGTTATAAATATAGTAAACGTTGTTAGGCCGACATTTTAATTAACAATGCTTTGCCAAAAGACGATGGAATTCTTAGGAGAGAGATGTAAATAGCGCGATACTCTACATTCTGATGGAGAAACTATCACAGTACTTGGGAAGCGGTGAGAGGCGCATATACGTAGGTTACCGGTAAATCGTGTAAGCTTCCAGTTTGTTTTTTGTCTAGGAAAAATGTAAAGACTTGGACAAACGCATATCAAAAAATTCACAAAATGACAGATATTTGAAGAATTTGTAATTGTTTGATTTGTAATCGGGTGAATTTTCACGACTTTGGTTAAATGACAAAACGGCAGTGTTCAAGATTTACCGGCGACACAAGCAAACATCTGCCTGTTTGTGCGTCGTGTCGCGCGTCACGAGCGAACCTCTCCCACCTACAACTTGTCTAAACAAGCGCTGCCTCACGAACTGTATCAGTACCACTCAATATTATAAATAATACACTAAAATGTTTGTCTTTCCAATTGTATGTACGGTTTTGAGTTCACAGACAGGGAAAGAGAAATTGAGATTGAACAGAAAAGTACAACACTCTTTGAAAACAAACTTCGTTGAGTGGTCAGGAAATCTGAAATACGAGTATTACCTAATTATTCATGCGAATTTAGAACTTAAAAATAAAATTAAAACCATTTTGGTAAGATAAAATTCACATTACCTAACAATCGAAAGCCACTTTTATATACATTTTAACAAGTCACTGTTTCTTGTTTGAAAGCTGTCCCTACTCTGTACACACAGTATAATCCTGATATAAAGGTTTCGATTCACTAAAGTGGATGCTTTCACAATCTTGTATTCAATATTTTACTGTTATCTTTATAGATTGTCTGACTACAATTTGTATGTGTGATATTATTAGCCTACAAGAATACAATATATACAATATACTTACAACATGGTAATCTAGTAAACAACTTTATAACAAAGTTAGGAAACCGATCCAGTCTAGTGTACAACATGCTTTACAATCTTGCGACATTCCTTCCAAATAGAGCAACAGAAATATTTTAAAACGCACCAAATTCGTTGTTTGAAGTTTGTGTAACTCGACCGCACAGAATGTGCTAAAACCGTTGACACACCATCTCTAATTGACAACTGTTCTCCAAAACTGAAATTGCTTTATTCGGTGATAGTGGACTGTAACTTAACAATGACAATCTTTGTACAAACAACTGTAGCGAACATGGTTTTAATAACTTAATGCTGCAATGTTATTTTGTGGAAACTAACAAAGTAAATACATACGTACATGCCAATACATTTAAGATATCACAAATAGAACGCAAATACGGATAGCAGATCATGTTTACATAGACAGGCTAATGAATTTTCACTTTGTTTCATTGCGAATAAATACTAAATGATTTGGGCGATCGTTTACATTTCTCGGCAATAAATTTTGTAAAAAATCCTTTAAATTTTTGTTATTACCACGAATCTGACAAAACCTAGTCCTTTCTAAAATGCGGTAACTTGTCTAATGGGAAACAGTGATTTAGAGCTGATATCCATGACAATGATAGGTAAAGAAGAGATCCCCCTCGCAAGGCAACACGTATAGTATCGGAGGCGGTCCCAAGAGAGCGCACTTCATTTGTGTCTGCGGAGAGACACGGAAACTTCATTAGCAGACACCTCGCGCCATCGATTGCAACTGTCTGTTGCCTCTGTCGTCATTGCTCTGTACACGAACCCTCTGATGTACACTAATGGAGCATGTACACGCTATCAATCTTACACTACATATAGAAATTGATAGGATTTAATGAGAATTACGTAAAACTAAACAAATTTGCATATGATCCTATCAAAGAGGTATGAAGACGTTATTATAAAGGTATGAAGATGTAATCGTAACCTAGGAAAATCAAAAGACGTGTGCAGGGAAGAAAAAACTCGTCTCAGCCCTTCCTCACCGTATAATTAAGGGTGTTGGCAATGGCCAACACCCTTAACTATATCATTATATACAGGCAAGGCAAGTGTAAACTTAACGTTACATGAGCACTTCCTTGACATTAGATTAGATTTGATTTCTCGTCGTCTAAATCTAACTGAATTCTTTATCTAACATCATTTTGAATAATTTTTAACTTAAAATAGTTGGCTCAATGTTCAGTCAACGCCATCTAGTCTTAATTTTGTTAAACTTTAAAAATTAGGAATTTAGAAATAGTGGCATCTATTGTGTAGTAGTAGAAATTCTAGTAAACTCCTATTTAATATGCTGTTCGTCACAAGATGGCGCTATACTAAATTATAAATATTTAATTTAACCGCCATCTATGGTGTAGTAGTAGAAACTTTATTAAATACATTTTAAATAAACTATTTAATACAAGATGGCGTGATAATCAATTTTCCTAATTTTGAATTTACTGCCATCTATTATCTATTAATTGAAACATAAGATTTTTTTACTATTCGCCATTAGATGGCGCTTAAAATTATTGATTTAATTAACTGCCATCTATGAAGCAGTAGCAGTAACAATATTTGTGGTCCATAAACATTTGAACTATTTAACGTTAGATGGCAGTATTTCTAAAAGTACTACTTTAAACGTTTTAGAAAATCGAGTCAAGAACACAATTTTCAATTTACTACTAGATGGCGGTAAACTTTAATTGAGTATGTATTACCTGGACTCGGTACTGATGGACTTAAAACTAGTAGAAATATAAATTTTGCGGGAGCAAGTGTATGTTCTACGGAAAAAACCTTTAAATGATGATAGATTCATTGGACATTATACAACGCTCTAATGTAAGTTATGTTTTTTGCTTTAATAAGCATATAATGCGATACTGATTATTGTAACTTAACATTGCAGGATCATAAAAGGATTATTCTTTAACTTGAAAAATAATAATCTATCTTTCAGTTGAATACCTACTGTCTTGTAGATTTCATGTTAAATTATTCTGAAATTTCTCACGGTCGAATTTATTTGCAAGTTGTACGCAGACTGCACTGCACCATTCTGAAAATTGCAAAGTCCGAAAACCATCCACTCGTAGGGTGGTTTCGTAAGTCGTTAGAAGTGGGTCGAGATTCCAAAGAGATCCGTTCACACGGCGGCCGCGCTCGAGACAAACTTGCGAAATTAAACTGTTTAGAATACACATAATAACAACGTGGCAAGGATGCTGCACCGTAGACACGACACAAAATAATAGTCAGGTTTAGGATATTGTAATGCTTAATTAACATAGAGAATTTGAATGTATGTTAACGAATGTTTCGAAAATCTATAACAGTAGAGTGCGTGTTACTTGTTGCCTTATTGCTCCTTTGTGTTAGTGCAGGGACCTCTATGGAGTTTTTAACACTGCGGTTACTCTGATCTCATTTTGATTTTTTATGGTGATTTTATTTTTAATCCATTTAGAACATAATAATAAACGTTGAATAAATTTAAAAGACGCAGAATACTTGTACCATTTCTTGACATCTTCGTGTTGAGAGAATCATCATGTCAATAGCAAGATGGGGTAATGCGTTACATAACATCAGTTATTTAGTATTAGAGGCTCGCAGGACGAGCATGGTGAAACAAAAGCCCTTACATAGCTGCTAGAAACGTACTCTCATACATTATTTACTCAAGTTGAGAAAGACGTAGGTACGTCTTTTGTAGTTAATCATGAATATAACGTAATAGTAGAAACACGATGGGAATAGAATCGGAAATTTATTTTTTATAACCTAAAGATACTTTAAATTTCCTTTACCTTTTAGATGGAATAATAAAGTCGCTATGACTCATACCAATGTATTATAAGACAGTTATCTGTCATCACTCTTTAGTAAAGAAATGCTATTTAAACAGAACAATGAATATTTTAACTATTTGATCACTGCACTGTACACCAGGTGATGTCAAGCGGTCACTCTATTCAGCAAAGAAAATAGTTTTCGATAGTTTTAATTTCAATAGCACTTTTAACTGGTTATTGAGACAGTTTAATAGACTCGATCGATTTATATGTTATTATTAAAATTGGCAATATGTTATCAGAGTAAACTTTCTTCTGCTCGCGGGCTTGAAAGCGGCCGCCGTTGGTGATTATGTAACAACCAGCTACAGAGTACAAGCAATGCTAAGGAAATATATGATGATGGATTCGAATCGTAACACATGAAGTTATCACAACTTAGGAAAACATATTGTGTCATTGTTACACAAATATCAACGTCTATATCATTTTTGGTTATGTAATTTTGAAGAATTTCAACATTTGTATTTTTGTACAATATGTAGACAATATGCAGTTTCACGTTTATTGAAATGACAAATATAGTTCTATAGTTTATTTGTAACATTGTACAATATTCACAGATAATAAATTAATCGTAATTATTAATACAGATTATTTAATCGTACATAACAATACTTCACTTACACAGATATTTCGCAATATTTCTATATAATCTTCAACATAATGCTTTCCGATCACATTTACATTTTAACATCGTCGTAAAATAAATGCCAAAATTATTAGTGAAAGTTATCAATAGTTCTAAATCGCTAACAAGCAGAGGAAAATATGGTGAAACGTGCCGACATCCTGTTTCATATTAAATATACAAAACTATGCAAATGCTTTAGAAAAAAGTTCTTTTGGACTAATTTACGTGACGAAAATACGATAAAGAAGATGACAGATTCCTTTCTAGTAAAAATCATCTTAATGTGAGTTTCCACTGGCGTCACTTTAGTACAATTGCCATCCCTTTTGTTCCCTTTGAAGGAACTGTAACAACAATACGAGTACATTTTCCAGCAAAGATTGTACTAAGCAGGTAACTTCGACCATGAACGTGAACTACACTCACACGTTGTGACGTGTACATACAGACTTCATACACACGGCGATGTTATGTGAGTTACGCAAGCGGCCGCGAGAGGGCGCGCCGAAGAAAGTCACCATTCAATATTTACTTATAAGCACGTCTCGGTACAGTCGCAAACAACAAGTGATAATGTCTTGTGCAAAATATTTGTTATTTTATTGAAGATTTTTCTACACTTTAAATTTTATGCTTTAAATAAATAATTTGAATAAATCAATACGTAAACTCCCACATATAAAACTAGTAAATTTTTGTTACAATTCACTGTTAAAGTAAAAAAAGTACTATAACATTTATGTAAGTGACAGTACCCGTAATGCTACTGACCGTCGCGGCGGGGGAGTGCCGCGGTAGGAGAGGGGACTTGCAATAATTTCTCCTCTCGTCCGAAATAGACTTTGCCGGATGTGCGGATGTAGAAATATGCCTACAGCTACAAATGTGCTTACAACATGCCCATACATTGATATATGGCCGGATGATTTTATCAGATGCTCGATTTTTTCACATGGAGAAAAATGTTGCGACATAAGAATTTTAGCGTATTATTATAAAGGGATAAAATCTTACTTTGTACTTTTAAAGGAAAAATATTTGTAATAAGCAATTAATGTGCGAAAATCTAAAATTTAGTTGTTTCGTTAAGTACAATTTCGTAGTGATTTTATAATTTTGCCTATTAATGACATTCCGATACAATTAAAACATGATTTTTACATTCAGATTTTTTACGAGATGGTAAATATCTTTCTTGGTGTTTCAACATACATAGTAAAGGAGTAATTTTCGACAAAAACATTTTATTTAAATGATGATTAGTGGCTGAGTACTGTATAAGCAATACTGCATTACAGTTTACGTAAATATTTAAATTCCTTTCTTCATGGTCTGCAACATGCAAACTTAAGAACTTGTACACTTTAGTGTTCGTATTGCAATTAATGAATTATTTATAAATGCTTTCTCATTACTTGTCCGCGGTTCAATGCCCAGTTTGGCTAAATTTTGAATAACAGTAATGTACAATATTAGTAACATATAACAAAAATGATAGTTTCGACTTAGATTCTCTAAAGAAATACTTATACAAAAGTCTTTTAATTCGATGTTAACCTACTTAGCAAGTTTAACTTATTTTTCGGTGTTTCCTAATTAATTAAAAATTACAGCATGTTCCAATATACTTAACAGTTGAAACTTGACCCACTATTTGAAAGGTGGTAATGTAAAGTTTGTAATGAACATGAAAATCACAAAGATACATAATTTTACATGTTACCAAAATATTTTACTAAATCAATACCTATTTTCTCTAACAGATTGATCATTGCTACAGACAGACAAGGTGTCTAAATGTTTATATGAGCACACCTCCACCTGCCGCGGACAGAGAATGTAGAGCCGGACCCCGACAGTCAGTCAGTACGCGTCTTTCCCCGGGGTAACACGTGCCCAAAGGTTAAACCTCTAAGCTCCAGGTTAATTCAGGTTAACCGAAAATACGTATAGTGTAACGATGAACCATTTTTGTACAAAGGAAAATGTGATTCAGTCTGCAGAGGGTTAACATTTTTTGGGTTCGTTATTTGTGTGGACGAAAGTTAAAAAAAAAGGATTTTTTTTAGTGATAACAGTGGTCGCAAAAAAGGTAAGTTTTTGTTTGTTTTTGGTTTAATTTTTTTATTATTTTATATGCTTACGGAATGTGTTTAGAAAAGTCTTGAATGAACTTGTCACAATTTAATACCTTGAAATAAATTAAGCTCGCTTTAACTTCTTGAAAGCTTAGTTGCGTTCTACATTTTAACATAAAGGTTCCTTATGGACGAAACAAAATTAATAAATTTATTACTGAAAATTATTAATTATTTATAAGAATTTATTATAATTTCAGAAGACAAATTTAATAGGAAAATTATCTGATAATTTAAACTCTCTTTTCTAAAATTCTCTTCTGTCTATGTAATATAATATGTATAGTTCTTGTAAATATCATATGTGTAATATTCTGTTACATGAGTTAAATAAATTATTATTATTATTATTAAACAAACGTTTCAAATATAGCGCCTGTCCGTAACTTCGTTCGCGTAGAGCTTGAAATTTCAAAGCCACTCCTGTAAGCAATTCCGCCGAAGGAACATTACTCAGTACAGATTTTTGGCCCTCTTAGACGTTTAGGGTACGAAGTTATTAAAATCCTATCTCTATGCTAGTCTAAGTAGTAACAGACAACTCTATGCAAAGACAACTCTATTTTAAAGTCTTTAAGTTCTGTAGTTTCGAGTGTATTTTGATACATTAGTCAGAATACCCTTCTATATAGATACATGATAAAGATAACTACATTTTTATTTAAACAGAATAAATATTGAAATACAGTTTATATAAAACAATCTTTGTTGAACGTTTTAACACCAAAGACAATACCAATCTATGTAATATTTTGAGAAGCTGCACTTCTTAGACATAATAGATTCTCTATTGTTTATATTTTCATATCTATCACCTATTATCATGACATATTTTGACTAGAAATCCGCTATATTGTAAACTATTAACACGTGTGTTTCATTTTTAAATATTTTATAATTATAATTTCTCACAATCAAATTCCACTACCGATACTAGTCATTAAAACATTTCTTGTGAGAAAATGATGGGAAGGGGAAATATCCTCTCTCGGTGCGTCTCCTCTGTTTAATAAAGTTGGTATCTGCGAATCCGGTTGTTTCTCACCAGCGGACTCTTCGCTATTACTGCGAATTCATGTGTCCACTTGCGCCTTTGCCATTTCGTTAATAATAAAAAAATAGCTCTTTTTATTCAAACAGTATTAGTTCTAGAGGTGATAAGAATGTTTCCCGTTGGGTCGATGGACCCATCGAACGTACCGCTCAAGAGCAACTTACGTTTCTTGAAAAAAAATTTAAAAAAGATTCTTTAGTTGATTTCATTATAACGTCAATCGACACTGGAATATATTATGTCTTCAAGAAAACACAATCATTGTCATTTGTCACCGCGTGGAAATCTTTAGCCACAAGACGAATTTCTCTCCCTATGTTTTCACTTGGCGATAATCTCTGTAGGTCAGTGGAGCCTCGGGGTAAAAGCGACGAGAAACTTGTGTGCTTTACTGTACGTATTTAGTTAAATGATATCTTATTTGTACAACTAATGTATTAAGAGATTTTATTTGCCTAAGAAATGTAAATTTATCTTACTTTCTAGAACTCGAAAAATAGACATTGTTCTGTCAATGAGGTACAGATGCCACATTAAAATTGTAATATTTTTCATTTTAACATCAGAACTATTGTTTACAATCTAACAATGTTGACAATTTAACGGTGACATAACTGCATTGAACTTGAGTAGAGAATCAAAACAGTTGTTTTGTTACCGTATAGTGTTTATCTTATACAAGATGGCAGTACGCCAAATGTCTCGGTCGTTAAAACTCTTACCAAGTTCAAGTCAAGGTCGAAATATGCATTGCATACATTTAATTTCATTATTTTAGTATAAGTTTTCGTCCGCGACTCCGTCCGCGTGGAATTAAAAATAAATAGTAAAAAGCCTATATGTTCTTGCAGTCTATCCGCTGTATCTATACCAAATTTTATCGAGATCCGTTCAGCAAGTTTAGGGTACAAACTCTAACAAACATCCATCCCGCTAAACTTTCGCATTTATAAAATTAGTAAAAAGTAAGATTACATTTATTTGTAGAGTAGTTAAATATTCTTATAGAAACAGTGTACGCGATAATTGAACCTGAAATAGAAAATGATATGTAACATTATTAACGGTAACATAGAATGTTTGTTCGCTGATAGAGTAAAGATTTTTAAATTTTTACTTTCATTAGATAAGAGTCTCTATTTTAATTAAGCTAAACTATGATTGAATACAATTTCTAAGTCAAATGTAACACACCCTGTATGTAGTCAAAAATTTTCGCATCATACAGGATGTGTAATATTTGATTTAGAAGTTGTATTCAATCTTAGTTATTTGTTAGATATTTATTGTGCAGTTTGCCGGCGACATTGTGTAAATTATTGCACACTGTCGCCGGATTAATGAATGGAAAGTCGCTTCTATGTAAGCTAATGCCGCACGTTGTTGTGAAACTTATACATACTTGATTTACGATCACTTCAAGTTATCTTACAATGACTTACTGACGATATATTCTGTGTTTTAATACAACACTTAACTAAAATCTTTACATTGCTTGCCAACAATAAAATGTTATTTAAAACTAAAGATCGGATATCAATCGGATAAACTGATCTAAGATCGGTTTTCTTATTCCCATTTTAATTAAACTAAATTTCGGATTTGTCAACGAAATTTCGTATAACTACTACGTAAAGAAATTCCATGTTTTATTCTTTAATGTGAAAAATAAGAAAAAGTAAGTAAGAATCATCCAGACATTTCGTAACAATGATTTACGAACACTTTTCACTCTGACATCCTGTAATAAAACACAATAATATACTAAAAGTTAAAGTTCAAAGTTAGTCATAAAACATCGATCTCTACTACATCAGACCGGTTAGTCATTATCGACCACCGACCACATTGACCACGGTAACTACGCTGACCACGCTGACCACTCGGACCACCGCAGTCGCCGCTGACCGCTGACCACTTTCACTGAGATGAAGAAAGTTGTCAACTGATTAGAGTGTCGCAGAGAAATCCGGAACCATTTGATAAATGATAATAAACATAAAGCCAGTGTCAATTGACGTCTCGTAATATTGACGGTGAAATGCAGGATTTGTGTGCTCAAGGAATAGTGTCGTAATATTATGTAAATTTATTTGTGCAAATATTACAAACATTATACATGCAAAATATACATAAAAGACTTAAGAGTTTTTCTAATTATAGCTACTATTGAATAAATGGATTATATTTTAATAGATATATTAACAGTATAACTATAATAAAATTATAAAAGTTTCGCCGTTTATTTAGTCAAATGTAAATTTGTCAATTTAGTCAAATCCCGTCCTAGACTGTTTGCTAAGCATATCAAAGCAAATCTTTAGGAGACATGAATATATTACGTGACGATGTCGAGTTAGTGTCGTTACGTGTCGGTGTCGTATCGTGTACGTGACGGACGGTGGTCGCGGTGTCAATGCTCGGTGGCGTGCTCGCGCTCTCCGCTACACCTGCTTTGTGGCGCACTGGGACGACTGTTTTCATTCGCTACTCCGTTACGTCTTTGCTTATAGTTGTAGATATCTAGGAGTTAGATGTGATGGATATTTATCAATTCCATCACGATGGACATAGAACAATAGATCTAACCTTTCATATATTTTATTATAAAAATTCCGAACGGTTGTCGATCTGTTTAGTAGTTAGTTACTGTATCATAGTAAGTAATACTTGGATAAAACAAATGACCTGCTTTTTTAATCGATTTACCGACACATTCAAAATTATTATTTTATCACTAACTTACACTAGGGACCGACATTAATTTCGAGATGAATTAATTACAACATGTTAATAATTAATTATAACGTAACGTATGTGTGTTGTCGTGTCGTATAACAATGGGCAGTGGCACAGCGCGTGGTTCCGCCTGCCGCGCTCCGCTCCACATCTGGAGCTCGGATTTCTCTCGCGTCTCGCAGCGGGATCGAATCCTACGATGCTATTGTTGCGGTTTTTAACATTTCATATATCAATATTTTCTATAAGTATGTCTCTAAAGTGCACATTGTGTATTGTAAATTAGTATGAATGGTAAATTAAGTTCTTACATATGAAAAAAACTATGACAACTTCAAAACATTTCAAACAGAAGAAAATCGTACTACGATTGATTCGTATATCGTCAGATAAATTTTTTTAAACATCACTATAATATTTTTTAAGCAAATAATTTCCGAAGTTTGTAAGTGTTGTAATTTAAAATATTTAGAATACAGGAAAACAGTTATTAATAAAATTAACTGACCTTTTCAAATAGTAAAGCAATTTGTTATATCCTGAACTACAGGATATAATAATAACTTCGATATCTGAATATCCGACAGAATTGCACTGAGAGAACGATTAATATTTTATTGAAATTACAGTTTATTGAAATTTTACCAAACTAAAAATGAATAAGTGGTAATTAAAGTGCTAAAAACTAAAAAAAACAGATTACGGTCATATCTATATCATAATTGCCCTATAAAAGCATGACATTAATAAAATTAAATAAAATACGGATTGATTATTAAAAATAAATTACTCTTAAATGTCACTGGAGCAATATTACACTAATTGCCAGTAAAGTATTATTACAAGGATTTCTGCAATCAACAAAATTACGATTCGATTTAAATATTTATCTCAAATTAACTCAGATATTTGCCATAATTATTATTTTCCCGTTAACGCTACCATCTTTCTATTTACAACAGATTTCATCGGAACGTTCAATTAATTTGGGAAATCTAACAACAGGAGGTATTTATTTCTTATAATAGAGGAAACTTCCGACATTGAATCTCATACAAAGCATGCCAATAAATATTTTTTCTGCTAGTTAGAACCCAGCCCAATACTACTAATTTTAAAGGATTTATAACTGAGTAAATGCACAACAAATCGTATCGAGTCGAATAGAAAACATTGAGAAAAAATATACGCTACATTTTATCCAGAAACATATACGTTCTAATAAGGGTTGTTACACTTTTGACATAAGATCCTAGGAAAGAAGTAACTAAATACATAGATAGTAACTTCGTAAATTACGGGCAACAGCTAGATTATCTTTCACAAAAAATGACGAAAAACATTATAATTTAGCATTCAAAACATGAATACTCATATCTTGTATCATTTCGACAATAACAATGAACATAAAAGCGCGGATATGAGAACATGTGAAACATTTTATAGTTAACATAAAAGAGTAACGTAAAGTTACATAAGAGTACCGAATAGCCGTGACACAATGAATTAGTGTGTACGGAGAAGGCCGGATGAAAGTGGCTCGCGGCTCGCGGCCGGCGAAAGTGAAACAGCCTACGACATTCCGGTGGGAACTGACGCCGCAACACTTGCCGGACGACGCGCTGACCACTCTATATCTATTCTTTATATTTATGATAATATTATAAAGAGGAAAATATGTTTAGATTTTCGTATTTATTACAATAACTAAATAATGTACAAGGGCAGATTCCAAAAATTCACCATCAAAAGCTACGTTATCGCTGAATAACATAGGCTATATTTTTCTTAATTTCACGTCGACAAAGTCGCTAGTAAGAGCTAGTTTAAAATAGATATACTTTTAACATTTACGACAATTAAAACTAACCTATATAACTTTAAAGAAATATTACGATAGGCTTCCATTGCATAATTATATGCATAGTCCGACCGACATACTCGTAGTTAATATTAAAACCCTTATTATATTGCGGAAAGATATATCTTTCTTTTACACGTGGGATGTAATTTTCATTATTTTTCATCAAATTACATTATTGTATGTACAAAAGTGGAAGACAATGTTTAAAATATTTCTTTTGTTTTCTACAATGTACTAAAACATTAAAAAGAGTAACATTTCTGTTACTATATTAAAACTAGTTCAGTGTCTTTTAGTACATAAAACATGTACTAATATAGTTAATGTTAAACAAATCGTCCCCATTCTAACTAGTTCTATAAAGTATTCAAACTCGAAAAAAAACTGTTAAGTAATCAGCGAAATCATACCAGAAAAAACTACGTATGTACATATGTGACTATATTTAGAAGCATTGCCCTAATGTACAAAATCCGGTTACTCTACATAATTTCGTAATCAACATGTTACAAGTTAGTTATATCATGTACATAACTTAAATTAACTATGTACTAATTAGTTTAATTTCATAAGAAAGTTTTATCTTTACTTAAATGTATGCAATTATTCTGAAAACATTGGAATGTTATTTAACACAATGAAGTATTATGCAAGTTAAGAATGCGACAAAAAAATAAGGGATTATTATAAATATTAACGGATATTAACTTCACTTGTTTATTATTCTTAAAAATGGTCTCTCGAATTGAAATAGCAAATTAATGTTTTTTGATTGACACTTTTTAATCTAAGTTTATTGAAATTGTTTAAGTATTTTGTAATGTTTAAGTATTACACGATTTGATTACCTTAGCTCCAGCAAGCAGTAAGTTATGACTTACATCAGTTACATACAATCAGTAGTTAGAGCAGTTCTCCTTGGGCCCACGTAAACGTCGGTACGAGCGTAGGCCTCACTTGTAACGCCTACGACAAAATCTTATGTAACGTACATAGATGTATACGAAGATAGGATACAAAATAATAGCTGTTGCTGTTTACTGCGTCCGCGTGGACATAAAAAAATAGTATAAAACAGTGGTTTTGTAGCTTTATAATGGTGCAAGATATTTTGAAATCGACACAACGATTTTTGAGTTATTTCATTACAAACCAAAGTGCAAAAATACAAATCGTTCCTCTTTATAATATTAGTATAGAAACAGATTTAACTAAAGTGAATATTTTGAAAACATTTGTAATGACTCTACCTAGTTTATAGATATTCTTATTGAAATCTATGTTTATACATAAGGCTTTATCACAATTTTTTCAGGTAACTATTACAATAGTTAGTTTAAAACACACTGTCACCTTGTCTACTATAAAATAAACGTACAAGCCACAACGCTGCAAAATCTCTCATTTTCGCTTACGTAGAAATGCAGATAATAAATGTGTCTCTTAGATTTCTAACTACAACTTAGTTTCTACAACTTAAAGTACTGAGCTAAGTGATGTTTTCACAATTATAACTGTGTTTCTTTATTTTATTATAATTTTTTGCATCGTGTTAACAAAATAATTACGATTGCAGTTTATTTTCTAAAAGTAGGAAGCAATATTTAATCCACTTTTGCGAATGTATTTATTAATATTGGAATAAATTGATCGGTGTTATAAATATAAATTAATTCCGAATTTCTCTTTTCACGCATTACATATAAATTGCTTAAGATAAAGCCAAAAGTGTTTAATATTTCGAATTAACGTAAAAAACATATTTAGTTGTGTAACATAGCGCTAAGCTTAACTACAGAGTTACGTCACCTTCATGATATTAAAATTAAACTTTACTCGCTTAATTGCAATCAGATGTTTTTGGTTTCTGTTTCTGAATATCGCATATTGCAATGCTAATAGCCCAATGTTTAAGAAAGAACCCAATTACTTGATCTTTTTCTTCTTTGACTATCTTAAACCACAAACCTGGAGCTTTTGGGAATTGCTTAAATACTAGAAAATTCTGAATAAGTAATCCTCTTTTTTTAGTGTGAAACTAAGTCTTTATAAACAGACAATTTTTTCATTTTAAATAATTTGAATTTTTGCAGTTGTATACAAAATTCACACAGAGAAAAACAATGGCACATTTTACGTGTTACTCGTAAGTTACAAATAAGAAGTTGTAAGCGTTTATTATCTTAATGAATCAAGTTACGAACAATGCATACTTTGGT
The DNA here is from genome assembly GCF_000836215.1 of Papilio polytes. Lineage (NCBI taxonomy): Eukaryota > Metazoa > Arthropoda > Insecta > Lepidoptera > Papilionidae > Papilio > Papilio polytes. The sequence continues at coordinate 2,006,360 of NW_013525369.1, read as the reverse complement.
GTTATTTCTTAAGTATAAATGTTACATTTTTCTGGTTAATTAACTTAGTTTTTGATACTATTAAACATTACTATTTTGAATACATGAAATTGTGTTACATTTTTTCACATTTTGGTTTAATTTTCTTTAATGTTTATATATGAATAGTAGAATGAAACTATTAATTCCATTTTAAAATGATACCATACATTTATTCCGTGAAAACTGATGTTTACGTATACTTGTAGGGCAACTGTTGAGCGATTGTCGATTGTTTCCCAGCCAATTCAACTGTTTAGATGCACAACATCGAGTAGTGCGCGCACCTCCACATAAGTTTATAGGAATCAAAGAACGACTAAATAGTTGTGCGATAGAATAGTTTAGTCAAAGGTGTGCGCGCGCTCTGACAATACAAAATTGTAATTTACTTATAATTCCGCACGCACTGCAGTATGAGGGCAAATGACGTTGTCAGCTCGCCAGTACGAATAGGAATTGTCAGTAATAAGTGACAATGCGGTTTGTGGGCCGGACTCAGGATTCAAGTCTGACTCAAGTTATGTCACTAATAAGACTGTAACACTGTCTTATATCATACCAAATTGTTTACGACTGATTTACAAATATCCAGTAAGTTTTTAATTAAGTAATTTAAATACAAATGTACCATGAACATTGTGATCGCTAATTGCATATATCGGTAATGGGAACTTGACATTTATAGACAATTAATATTAAAGCTCCGCCCACCAGCAAGGTTTGTTTTAAGGTCATCGCACACCGGCAATTACGGATTAGTAACAATAGTTTTGCGGTCATGGTGTTGTTGCGAGAGAGTGCGTGAGTTCTAACACGGCCATGGATTTCAAATCATGTGAATTACCTATTTGAAATTGATCTTCTCTTTAGAAATGTCTTTTACTAACATACAGAATTATTAACTTTGGCTATTACTAGCTAACAATCAGTCAAAACATCTCTTGATTTTCTCTCATATAACAACATAAAATTTAAAACCAATATTTTTTATTTACAAAGGCATTTCACCTGTAAAAGCCTACGATATCATATTTAAAATGGCGGTTTTATTTATAGTAAGTGTACTATAAAAGGAAATTCCTCCTTATTTGTCTGTTATAAGTCTCTACAATCAACGTAATATAACGCACTCCGCATTCTAAGCGAGTCCTTTAATGTTTGAAGGCACACGACCGAGGCCGCGTTAAGTGCGTTAAGTTACACAACTTAAGTTACAACGTTTACTTACAACTAGTGAAAGTGCGTTAATCGATTTTTGGATAAACAAAGCAGACCTTATTAAAATTATCTGTTTATTCCTGAGTGTTACTAGCACGATACATTTGAATTGATTTTTTTTAAATGGAAAATAAAACGAATTTAATAGACGATAATTTAAATAGTATTAAATGATGACATTTCTTAATTATTTTAATTAAGGTAAAAATACCAATTATTAAAGCTATTAATATAATTATTATCGAAATTAAATTAATCTGTAATGGTGTTAAATAATCATAATTTAATAAAAGTATTTCAAATAGCGAGCAATATCCGCTTTTAAACTAAATATTCACTTTCGCGCTAAAAGCTTTAAAACTTCAAAAGAAAACTAATATAGTAAACAGGAAATGAATTATCATAATATATTTTATAATTTCTTATAAGAAAGCTGTGGCCGTGAAATATGGCCGCCTCGATGACCCACAGACTGCACAGAACTGGTCAAGTTTAAATTAACGGAGAAAATAGAAAGTGATTTTTTTGGAAACACGATCGATATTATTTTCACTTTTTTCTTTTATTAATTTTTAATATGATTATAGACCAACTGACAGAACATTAGTATAATTTCCTTATATGTGAATATGTTTTCTATAAGAGTACGTAATATCGATTCCATCTTGACCATAGTCCAAATACTTTAAGGCTTTAAATTATTTTAAAGTGTGATTTAATAATTGTAATTAATTACATCAGCTCTCAGTTGTGATTGAATTCCTCTTCATTTTGTTGAGTTTAAATCTGGACCCACTTTATCGCGGAGACTGGCGAACTCCCTAAGTCATATATCAGAAATACAATTGTAGCTCAGTTTTAAATCACTTTTTAACTCGCAATTTGTTACATACGTATGATTTTGTAGGTCGTGGTATATTCTAGAGATTTTTTAAGTTTGATGTTGTTTTGTAGCGCGGAGCGGCGCGGGGGGAGGGAGGGAGGAGGATGGAACGTAGTCATACAGTTTATTATAGTTATTGGTTCTGCTTCGTTAATGTTCCTCCTTTCATCTAAGATTGATGATACGTTAGTCAATTGATTTAAGTTACAATGTATGTACATACGAGCTGTTGCCCGCGACTTCGTCCGCGTGGTTTTAGAAAACATACGAACTATATAAATAACAAAAAGCTACGTATCCCTCGGGAACAGGACACCTCGGGGATAAAGCTTATCCCATGTATACTCCAGACTTTGTTTTACATCTGTGCCAAATTTCAATAAGATATGTTGAACCGTTGCAGAATGATCGAGTAAACATCAAAAAACTAAATTAATGAATCCCACGGGAACCGTGACTTATCCCGGGATAAAACGTAGCCTATGTGTTCTTCCAGGCTATGCTCTAAACCTGTGCCAAATTTCATGGAAATCCGTTCAGCCGTTTAGGCTACAAACGCTAACAAACATCCATCCATCTAAACTTTCGCATTTATTATATAGTAAGCAAGATAAGATATACAACTTAAATATTAGGCATTTTATTGGAAGTTTCTATGTGTACTTCTATGTTCTCAATATAGGAGAAATTTTGTTAGATCACTTTCGAAGTTGATATACTAATTTAATTTAAATAAATTATTGATCTTATTGTAATTACTACATCAATTAAATCCAATTACTTAAATTGAAAGTGCGTGTGCACATATATTTAAAGGAAGTACAACATTAAAATACTTTCATAACTAATTCTATAAATCAATTGTTAATGAGACTTGATTTGGCTCTGTCATGGGAAACGGAAATGTGTTTTGTGCAGAAAGTGTGACGACTCTCTGAGGCTGACAAAACCACGGCGTCTTGCCGCTTAGTTATATTGAGACGAATTTATTAGAGCGGTAAAGTAAATTCCGACAATAGTTACCGCAACCGGATTCTTAAACGTAAATTAAATGATAACATTGATTTGTCTATTTGTAAAATCTTCTAGTATTAATCTATTAATTATTCTATTCAATTTTGCAAACATAGGTTAGATGCTATAAATTACCGTTTCATAGAAAACTATTTAACTACGTCGTAGTCTTTGACTCCAAAAATCAAACAAAGAAATAGGACCCACCTGCAAGCATTACCTTTCGGATAAAAAAAGAATATCAAAATCGGACCACTAGAGACGGAGTTATGCCGTGACAAACATAAAAAAAACATACAGACGAATTGAGTACCTCCTTCTTTTGGGAAGTCGGTCAAAAAGATATCAATGCAAGAAGCTTAAATGAAAGTTTATTATTATTATTTGCTGTCATTTCTAACTTTTATATAGTTAAGTGTAAATAATTTACTTTAATAAGTAGTACTAGAACACAGTTCCCTTCTCTGTGTGGTTAATAATACACACTGTACGCTCCAAGGCCAGCGCAAACTGACCTACGCTATGCTAAACTGTACCATTGTTACAAAGCGAAAGGTTTCTTACAATGCAAATTGATGTGATTTTCTTGCTGATAGTACAATGTATTGATTCTATAATGTGTTCCCACGGGATTGAGTAACGTGTGCAAAATATTTGATATAAAGACGTGATTGAATGTAGCCCCCACCGAGACCTTACTATTGTTATATACAATGTATTGAATAAAATTATTATTAAATAATTAGTTAATTAACTACTAATAGTATGCAGAAAATATATCTTAAAGTATAATCTACAGTTATAAGATTTTATCGTTTAATAAAATATAATTATACATTGCGGGTTATAACATCTTTTTGTGCATGCGATCGGCTGTTAAAAGGTCAATGTATTGTAAAACACTTTCATTGACGGCTTTTTCAAGTCAAGTTAATAACCTTGGTAATGGGAACTTTCTTGCTGCTTATGTACCACATAGGACGACTTATTAGCTATCATTAATATGTCGATAGGCTTAGAGAGATGAATGGATTGCATGAAAGGTGAAATCAAGAATGGAGTGATGACTGAGATGATGGCAGATTAATCTGGAAGATGCAACCCTTCAACCACCTTATTAGAGTAGGAGTTATCCTACGTCCTAAATCGTTTTACGGAGGTTACTCCGTAAAACGATTTACTATTAGTAATATTTTAATGTTCGTTTACAGTTATGTACAGCATATGACTGTTTACAATAATCAACAAGGTAACAACTTCGTATTTATTCATTTCGTGACTCAGTGCTAATTAAAACTTTATATAACCTTTATGTAAGCATACAGACCCTATTTAGTGCTGAGATAACTTAACGAGCTTTTTTAGATCAAGTTAAACTTAGTCATTGCATGAGATATAGTGACATAGTACACATGTTAGTCATAAGTATTCTAACTTTACTGGACTTAACAACTTAACAGTTGTTAAGTTCAGTAAGTATATTGGCAAAGACTAAGTAACAACCACCCCCAGCGTTTCATATCCAACACAACTTATAATAAGTGATTTTGCTTTAAAAATCATGTGATATTTTATTGTTCATTAAATTAATATTAGTTACTATTTAGATTAAACTTTTTATAAGTTCCATAATTTTAAAAACTATCTGCAAACACAGTGACAGTAAATTCCAAAACCTTTGAGCATCAGTTATCTTTTAACTACGTGATTAACCTCAAGTAGTCCAAAACCATGCGTGATCCTCGCAAAGTTACGTCACTAGATGTCCGACACGGCACGCCAACGCCCCGACACGCCGACACGCCGCACCGACAAGCCGACACACCGACACAGACGCCGACACACTTTCTCCGACACTATCGATACAGAGAGAGCCGAAACTACATCATTAAAACACGTGGCTTGTTATCTAAAACATTAATAACAATACGATGTCAAAATCCTCTACAGGTGTCGTCTGAATAAACCATTGATAAGAAAATTTGTCTCAAAAGGATCCAGTTAACGCCCTCATCGTATGTGTGCGTACTCTATAGTTCTTTTAGCGTCATCTTTGAAAAAATATTAAGAGCGGGCGCACACTTGACTGTTGTGCGATTCTCGATTGTTTCGCAGCTAATTCAACTGTGTAGTAACACAACTAAACATCGAGTAGTGTGCGCACCTTCATTTAAGCTCAAAGGAATTAAAGTGAGACGAAACAGTTCTGTGATAGTTTAGTCAGTGTGCGCGCGCTAAAGGTCGTAAGCCCATGAGAACGTATGTCAATAAATAAGTATTATTGTTAACTATTATGTATAATCGTAGTTACAATAGATTGTTAGACAACACCTGGCATAGAACGTGTTCAGAATGTTGACCTTTTCAATAATAGACCTCGTGCTGTGTCCATTTAAAAGTTATCTATACAATTTAAGAAACTGCAGTGCAAATCCTCGATCGTTCAGTTTGTAACGGCTCATCTTATTATCACTACTCAAAGGTTGCTTATGTGTGGAGAAGTAACTCAGGCCATCGTCATAATCTCCTCTACCTCATCCTACTCCCGTAGGATTGGTGCACCAGGTTTTCGTCCTCCAAAGCACTCTATCATCCGTCATCTAAGCAATCACTTCCTTCTTGATCATGTCACCTTTCACGCAATCCATTCAATATTCTATAAATGAATAATACAATATGCAACGGAATCTGACATCCCTTAGAAAGCTGTCAGGATGGGTGGGCGATGTGTTGGCACGTGTGAAGAGAGATCTCACATCCGAGGAAAACTGGCAAACATCCGAGAATTACACTGATTACTATAATTATACTCATTTGTAATTGTATTATGAATACTTAGAACTTGCCAGGTACAACTATTTTTATTATTATTTTTAGTTACCTTTAGTTGATTAGTTTTTTAGGCATTTATTACGAATCTTATATATCTTTATTACTTTCCGAACGTCGGTGGCTCAGGGATCACTTGACTTGTATTGCAGGTCATAGGTTCGAATCCCGTCATGTACCAACGTGGTTTCAAATATCATACGAACATTTATCCAACGTTCTTATGATCAAGGAAACATCGTAATACTTTCACATATCTGTGCAGAAGATCAAAGATATGAGTTAATCAACATGCAGTGTGCCAGCATGGTTGACAATGTTCCGAACCCTTAGTAGGAACGGATAGTGAAGTAACGATGAAGCTTTATTTGATACTTCGTCTTCTTGAAAATTCGGTTACAAAATACCATTCGTAATAATTTGTATCGCTTGCGAAGTTTTTAAGGTATTTTGTTGTGCCGGCAGACGGCAGACGGCAGCCGGCAGCCGGCCGTAGACATTGATTGTTCACGTAATGATTTTATTAAAGTGTAAACAAAACAAAAATCAACTTTCTATAGAATTTGTTTAAACTTTCACTTTGCTTATGAAGTAGTTAAGATGAAGGCAATAAAACACATCACTGAAATAACACGTGTAAAATCGTAGTTACATCGTCGTTTTAATCTTTAAGCTAAAAGTAACAGCTCTATATATCTGATGCCACTAACTTTTACTCAACTTAATATACTTAAATACGACATAAGCGCTCGTGACTTGTAATTAGATGAAAACATCGGTCAAGATACGAGACTTGACCGCTAGAGGTCATTAGTCATCTCACGGGGTCACTGACCGCTAGTAAGAGGCTTCGGCTATTGTGATGGGTCGTTGGTTTATTTATGATTTTTCAATGTTAGTAAATACACTACGAGTTCGTGATAACATTTTTTACTAATAAAAGGCTTAGCTGAAAGACGAGATTATTTTTTTATTCATTAAACTCAAAAGTCGTGAAATATTTTAAAGAGGTAATTAATATTAAAGAATTTAAAACCAAAAACAAAGTCCTTTATAATTCAATAATATCTTACGTATCTCGATTGCGGTCAGTTTGCGTACAAAAACCTGCAATTTAAAGGCTTTATTCGGTTCGACCAGTTTGGGCGAAAGTGAACGCTTCGGCGGTGAAAAGTGAATTTATACAGCGCCTCCGGTGCGGCGCGGCGTGCTCGGATAACTTTTTGTATCCCTTCGCTGAATATGTTATGGGAAGTACTGCTGACAAAGAGATTTTTAAACAAGTATTTGGCGAAGTACACCTGCCTAAGAACAGATAAATTGTATTAAAGGTGACATTATCAAGGGTGTCACAACTGAGAAGACGGAAAGTCTAAAAAGAAAAAAGATTAGAGGGAGTTAGAATGATTTTAAAGAATTTTGTTTGTCCCGAAAATCGAATTTTAATTTCTATCGCAAGACAGCTATAAATCAGTGATATCGAGGGATGCCATAAAACTATTACAGCGTCAATAATCGAAGGTATCCGGCTGGAACCGGACCGAACCGGTTTAGTACCGCCATCGGCCGGATTTTTTTCAAACTAGATCGGTCACTCTTCCTGTCGTTTAACTTTTTTCTTACACATTTCTATCGCTTGCCCCAACTTTGGTTGCGTAGTCGTGAGAATTCTCGCATAGAATATTCTAGTTGACTTTAATAATTTGATGTTTACACTCAAATTAACAAATGGACATGCAACAGATCGATTGTGAATGTCGCCAATTTTTAATCTGGCCAGACAAGTTAAAAATTTCGGAAACTAGTAAATTGTATAACGTCTATTCCGTTACTACAAAGAACATTGAAACATCCACTTCATAGGTTAAAATAAAATAGGTCCAATTTTATTGTAAAGTTGTATAAAGCGGTTATCTACTACAAATCTAATATCACATTATGTGTTGATAGACATAATTACTATTTTCCCTTGTCTCTTGTTCAAGTAAAACTACAATTTAATCGCTAAATCATATCAAATTGCGGAACACATTTACAATGTCTTCCTTATGGAGAGCTGAGCCGATTGCCGCTCAGTTAAGCCACAATAGCTCTTGTCTTTTGTTTTCAGTAAACACATTGAAATCAAGACCTAAACTTTTTAAATAAAGAACAAACAATTTCTAACACTGTTCAAAGCATTTTTGGCAATTTCCTTTTATCATTAGAAATTTTGTAGAGATTGTATGAGTTAATACTTTGCGTAACGGAGACTTAGTTTTAGTCTTCTTTTTATACCCACCTTCTTCTGATAATAAAATTATGGGAAAGAGATGTGGTTTTGGCAGAAGAGGGGACGTTCTGTTTCTGTGCGTCTTGTACTCCGTCGATTAAAGATGTCACGCATCTGAACTATAAATGTATATTGACTGTAGTCGCTTCGCTGTTCCGGCGAATACAGGTGACTGCTCGTGCTAACTAATTAAAAGAAATTGTATAATGTAAAACTAATGATTAGATAATGGCTAAAACCTCCAACAAGTTCTATCTAAATGCATGCCAGCACGCATCTTTGTTATTTATAAAACAATTGATTTAGGAGCGTGTTCTGCTCCGAATAGTAAACCGGAGTGGACAGCATTCCTCATCACTGAAGCGTATCAAGCGTTATGAAGCTGGATTGTTATACACTCGTAGACTTGATTCTAAAGTCTTATCGTAAAGTGAAGTGTTAGAGGAGAGATGTTTTGTTTGTGTGTGTGGTAATTTAAATCAGACAAATGACATTCAACGACAAGCAAACAGCTTGTCATTGCCATCAGAGACATCTATCAAACAGTTGACATTCTGTGTACATCTGATATTAATATTGCTCTACTGACATTTAAATGTATAGCTTAGCCAAAATTATTTCAAAGTCAAGCTAGCTTACTTTAACACATGTGCATAGTCTAGTTTCATAAATAGAGACAGTACAAAAGACAGTATTTGACAGCTGTCGTTATAATTAAACGCGCGCACAACTTTGACTAAACTGTCGCACAACTGTTTAGTCGCGCTTCGATTCCTATGAGGTTATATGGAGGTGCAACTAAACAGTTGAATTGGCTGCGAAACAATCGACAATCGCACCGAAAGTATAGTCAAAGGTGTGCGCTCTTAGTTTATTAAACGACCTCTTTCTTCCTATATATTAGCTGGTTTTATCTCTGTTCGGTTCTATTGCAGTTGTTAAGTTTGATACAACTAGAAGTTTCTCTCACTACTTGTTTGTCCCTGTAACTATTTCAATCTCTATGGTTACTTACACAATATTATGTAATATTTTACACCAATCAAAATTCCCTCAGACAATTGATATCAATACGTGAATACTGAATGAACTGAAGGATCAAAACAATGCAATTGTAGTAACGATTCAAGAGCATTGTACCCCATCCATTGAAGCATCAACAGAGAGTCGAGTTGCGGTCACTCTAGCTCGCACTTCCGACCACACAATGGACCAAAACATCGTACACAGTAAACAAACTCTCTAATTAACATCGTTTATCTTCAGTATCCACTGCCAACAAACATATACAAATGAAGTATTGTATAAAAAAATATGAGCAATTTACAACGTTTTTAATAGTTTATCTAACTAGCTTTCACCCGCGACTCTGTTCCAGTGGAATCAAAAAAAAATGAGTAGCTAATGTATTCTTCCAGACTATCTACTCTACCAAACCAAACTTCATCGCAATCCGTTCAGCTGTTTGGGCTACAAAGTCTAACAAACATCCATCAATCTATGTAAACTTTCACATTTATAATGTTAGTAAGATAAGATTTAGTTAAATTCGATGTAAGTTTTTAAAGTAACAAAGACGTTTGATAGATTATCTGTATTCGTTTTCAGGTCATTGTTAGTACTTCAAATGTAAAGCTGTGTCAGTGTTCATTGTGAGGCTTGCTTAAGTTCCTGCGGACGCTACGATCGTTTTAATTGTTCTTCGGATAGCATATATAAATGGACTAAAGTGTTGTAACGAATGATTTTCATACATCTCGTTGGAACTTGTTCTCTTCTTGAATGAAAAGACTCCGTCAAAAATAATGTTTGTTAGCTTCAAGAGATGGCGCTAAAATCATATATTCCAAAGATTAATCCTATGTTCTATTGTGTTGATTACTATAAAGGGATAGAGGGAGCCTTATGTGTAACGGCTGATAAATAAACCATGCCTTTCAGTTCCTTCGTGTAGTGATCAGAACAGTATGCAAACTATAATTTGTCGCGTATTACGTAAAAGGGAACGCAATGTAGAAAGAGGGCGTGCGGGTGCGAGTGCGAAGCGCGTTCCATTCCACGCAACGCGTCCGATATAATCAGCGACGCGACACCGCGGATGTTGCGATTTGAGCGTGCTTAAATTGTTTTTAAAAATGTTATCTATTTTAAAGGCTTCTGATGCCCCCCAAACTAATGATAATTAATTTCTCCTGCGGCACTTTTGATTTCATGCCTATTTTCGTTAAACCCACACTGAGGTAAAGTAATTACACATCACCAATTAAATATAATTTTACTAGTAAAGTTATTAATTGGTTACATTTTACCACATAACTAGAAATATACGTGTTTGATAATAAATAATACGCAATGCACTGCAATTACTGCACGGATTTATGTCCAATCTCTTGTGATTTGATTTAATTGCAAACGCACGAGTTTGCGTAAACGCAGCGGCTGACGGTCGTTGACCGCAGTACAGCGCCATCTAGTGTTGAGATGCGATACAATAGTTACAATTGTTCCACATGACTGATTTTTCTAAGAAACAATGTCATTTATGTGCAGTGAAGAGAAATGCAATGGACGCTCACTTCCGCACTGCGAAGAAAACTGCAAGCAGATGACCAAATTATGCGAATCATAAGACAACAATATATCAATATAAGCATCCCGGCAATAAAATCTCATAACAAAGCACGTATTAATTAAAACAAATTGCAGTTTGAGTACAGAGTGTGTAAAAAGTGGAGAGATAGTATCCGTAACGTCGACTAAATTTTTATTAGATTTTTGGAGCGCCCCCTACTGGCCGTAAAGTTCACCGATAGATCTGATATAAATAATTCTTTCTTTAGTTATATAATAATAAAAATAAATAAATTCAGTCAGATGCGAGCGAGACTGCGAATAAAAACTAGTGTTATAAGAATTAAAAATCAATAGATAATACAAACGCACCTTTGGGTCATATAAACATTTTTATCAGAGAGACGTGACAAAACTCATACGTTAGATAAACGTTTATCAGTAAAATGAACTTTTGTTGTGCGTTATCTAACTGTGCGTTTCCACTGTAGAAAAACTTGATGCACAATACAAAATATAAAAAAAAAAACGTTTAATCCGCTCAAAACACATTGCAACCTACATGCATTTAAAATAAAACGTAAACAATAAAAATAAACTAGACTAACAATTAAAACTAGGGACAAGAAAAAGTACATAAAGAAATAAACACAGACATTCTAACCCATCTTGCAATGCAAATTTTGACAGGGTCATTCATCCCACTAAGGGGCTCGAAGCCGGTAAGTAAGGGGTGACAAGACCATAGTTAACCTGCATTGGGGGTTGACTTCACACATATATTTCAATTTCTTCGCCGATATGTCAACTGTTTAAACTTGAGCTACCAAAACATAGTCATTGCTCAATACAAAATTCACATTTTTTTTATAGTTATCATTATCACTAGTTTACTATGACCTTTTGTTTCGGAAGTCAATAATAAGATGATTCGTCTGTATAAATACGATGTAACGTCTCACTCCATACAATCGTAATACAACGCTTGAATCATGTTGAAATTGTTAACATTCGTGTGTATGGCAATTATTTGTCAGGCGAAAGATATCGATTCAGGGGAATTATTATACGGGACGTATAAAGTCGTGTACACATCACCAGAAGCGACGCAACCAATCCCATGCACAGAAGTTGTTTTCTCAAAACCACCAGAAAATGCTAATATAAATTGCCACTGTGAAAACCAACCGAAAAAGGAAATATTAATACACGAGAGAGTGAAATCGAGTCAGAATATGGAATTTAATTTGTTAGTTGATTTCGTTGATAATGTCGAGGATTTGGAATCGACGCTGGCCAATAAATGCTCGTGCACACCATCAAACAGATCGAGAACGATACTTCAGAAAGGAGGAGGTGATTCTTTACTGCAATATGTGCAAGGAGGTGCAAGAGCGTATGTGTTAGCTAAAGAAGTACCTAAGCCGGAGGAACTTAGAGCATTAATAAATAACTTCCCCAACTTAAGAGACGCTAAAGGTACCGTATTGTGCTCGTGATTAAGTTAATGTCTGTACTTGTTTAAAAACATGTCGTCTCTATCTATGTTAAGGAGAGTGAAAGGGACAGCAATGCTTTTTTTATATAATTCTTCGCCAGTGATATGATAAGTAAATGAATTTGAAAGATGAAATTGTTTTATTTTGTTGGTTTTAACTTATTTTTTTAGAATAATGACAAGTGTATTGCAAAAAATAGGACTTTCACAATTTTCATTTACAAGTTGGTTTGTGTGAAAAAACTACAATCTACAAACACAGATACATGCAACACTTAATTACAGTAATTTTTCCATACGTATTGATTGATCCGGCGCAGGCGCAGTGAAAGCGGGGCTTAAGGAGTCTGATGTTTTCACTTGGAAAGGAAAAGCTGCGGTTATTATCGTAGATGGAATATTATTGCGTCTATACTACGCTTGAAGATTGATGGACGTTTACGAAATGACTGCGGAAGTTGATGCCCTGACGTTTTATTTTGTACCATGAAGCGCAGATATTTACAATTTCTAGTAAATACATGTGTTTGATAATTCATTACTTCTAGGAACATTCGAAGTTATTCAATTTTTTTCACATCTACACTTACATAATATAATAATGGTTGGACAAACTGGGGTAATAGTCATGCTCGTTAAATAATAAGGGCGGGCTCACACTGCGCGACGTCACACGTAACATACAAACACGCGGACACAACGAATATGTAACGTTTACGTAACATCTTCAATATTCACTTGTAACGCGATTAAACTTACATTGTCAAGCTACACACCTTTAGTTTTAACTGTACAGTATTTAGGTGTAAAGATATTTTGAAACCTGAAGGTCGATCTTAGTCGATTTCCAAAAGGAGGAGGTTGTGTGGCTTATCATTCGGCTTTTAATATTAGCCCTTTAAATTTGAGTATTACAAAGCTATACCAAGATTTGAGTTATATTACATCATTTCATTTAGTTTCAGTTTAGTTAGCGACTAGATCTTTGAGCAATACCAGTGGAATAGCCTGGTTTTCCTTCAAAACACGTTTCTTGATAAATTATTTTAGTCGGCCGATATAACACGATACAATCTAAATGAATATTGTTGAACAAATTTAAATTAAAACTATACCTTATATCCATTTTACCTTTATTTTAATAAAATGTACTACTTTAAAATAAAGAATGACGTTCTAGGAAATGTTTATAAAACTATCGCACTTAACTTCCAGATGGCGCGCCACACCGTGCTTAGGATATTGAGTCTGCTGGTGGCGGTCGCTGCGACGCGCGCCGACAAGGAGCAGACGAGGTGGTCGCGGCAGATCAGCACGTATACCGCAGACATCAGTGACTGGGTGCCGCTGCCCGGCCCTGTAGAGAGAGAAATCACACAGACAAAGAAGCAACCAGTCGCAGAACCTCGTATACTCGCAGAACCCTTCCCCTCGTACACAAGGTCAAGCGGATTCAACCAGGATGCATTCCCTTCCAGAATGTTCCTAAACAGCCCGACCAATAGACAACTGTATTTACAGTCCCTACCTGCAGTACCTTCAGCCCCACAGAACTATTTAACAGACCAAGGATTTGGACAAAGCATTCGTTTCGGATTATCACAACCAAATTTCCCGTTGAACCAAGGATTCGTTTCTCAGCCGCTAACCTTTGAAACCATTCCCCAGTTGAATATGAAGCCACAACAAATCTCGCATAACCCACAAATAAAGTTTGAGACTGCCCCACAAATAAGCCAACCTATAAGACCTCAAGTACAACCTTTCATCACTCAATCCCCCATAAAGCCTGAAATACCCAAATACTTCGACGGATACCGTATACAAAATGTCAGCAATGATTTCAACACGAAGAGACCACAGTCGCTACAAAAATTGAAATATGACGGTGTGAAGACAGAAACTGTTCCACCAAACAAACCTAAAGTCGAGCGAGAGGAAGTTCAGTTGCTCTACGTTCCGCTGGAGTCGCTCAATTCTGGACAATTTAACTATAGAACTCCAATCGCTACCCCTCAAGTTATAAACTCTGATCTGTACAGTCAAATTCAAAAACAGTTTCCACCAATTCCTCCGCAAATACATAAACAAATTCCTGTGAATTCACCTCTTGTCAACAAACCATCTGCACATTACCAAAAGCAAAAAATAAAAAATGTGGCCAATTTAAACCCAAGTCAAGAAATATTCTCCACTTATAACGCAAAGACGAATACTATTGACCAAACACCTAAGTTTACAACATTGTCTACGCCGTTCCCCACCTTGCCGTCATCTACTCCAAAACCAAAAAAACTGAAGCCACACCAACCTCCACTAGCGATATTTTTAACACAAGAAGCAAGAAAGGATCATCAAGTCAAAGTCGGAGATGTTTTGTACTCTTTGAAAAACGCAAACACTATAGCTGTTCTGGACGCTGTTAACCCTCAAACTGCTCCGAAAGTATTCATCGGCCCCTCCTCCTTAACACCACCAGAAAACTATGTAAAATTCGACTTGCCATATTTGTCTAACATTGAAAACATTGAAAAGAAACTGCGACAGTTACCTTTCTTCGTAGCGCCACTAAGCTACAAAACGCCCCAAGGATTTGCGAAAATTCCTTTCCCTTCACCGCACGTGGGTTCTGTAGTAATTAATTCGCAAATTAACAAAGAGGCGCCGCCTCAAATTCATGCTACGACATTATCCGATTCCCCTCCCAGTTTTTACACGTATAATCAATTCCCAACGAAACAAGCACAAAATATAGAACCACAGAAATCTACCAATTATTATACAACTGCACCTCCAAAACCAAAAATACCTTCGAATTATGAACCGAATTATTATTCTTTTGACCACCAAGGAACGAGGAAAGAACCCGAGACTGTATCGAAAGCCAATTCTTATTTCCTAAGCAACATTGGAAGTCAATACAATGCAAATAATTACGTCAGTTTCCCATCAGCACCAAATCTACAATCACCAGAGGTAGTTCAAAACTATCCAACATATCAGAGTTCGACACCGCGTACGATTCCTACACAAAAACCTACAACAACAACGACGTCAACAACAACAACAACAACTACCACCACAACAACTCCAAAGCCTTCAACATACCCCAGTCAGCTGTTGGAAACCCATAATCCTTACTCTATAAACCACGCGTTCCATTTCAGTACTCCGATAGATTATCAAAACTTTTTCGACGAATACAAAGAAAATTATGCTACCCCCGGACAAGCTCCCAACTCACAAGCGCAACCTCAAGTAAATGTATCCTCACCGAGCCCAATTACTAATTCTCAAGAAACAGAAAGAACACAATCACTAATACAAGGATCACCAAATTACCAACAGGGTTATACACCAGAAGTACATTACGAGTCTGAAGTACAAAGTTCAAGATATCCCACTCATGATACAAACCCCCAAACAAATAAACAGACTTATTATAGTCAAACAAATAATCCTGTAATTCAAGAGGATAGTTTTAAGCCGAGCAGCGATCTCACACCGCCTAGGATCGTCAATGAACAAACACCAACTGAATCAGTTTTAAGTCCCGCAAACCCTCCAGCATACGATAACCCACCTGAATCAACTGAGAATCATATTCCCATAACAAATGCACCATTCGACTACAGTAAATACGACAATAGTTTCGGTGCAGGTGAATATGAACAATCAACTCAAAGTTCTACTACCACTACCACAACAACAACAACACGAAGACCACCTTTGAGGACCAGAGGCCGTCCGCGGTATCCTACAACCAAAGCCGATACCGGAGAGTATACAACTAAACAAACCATCACTCGAAGACCGCTCAGAGAGAGAAGGCCTCTGCCGAGCAGGACTAGATATGAACCGAACAAGATAACCACAGAGAAAACCGTCAAGAAACCAACTGAAGCAACTGAAACTACTACAAAATACACAAGAACAAGGACAAGAGGACGAGTTCATTATAGACCATCTGGTGCTGATGACATTCCTGGAAAACGATCGAAACAAAGCAGCAAAGAAAACGATCTGGCATATCAAAGAGATGTTTTACATCAAAACTATCCTGTAACACTTATGGAAAGGGCCAGCACAGCTGATATTGACGCGATCACTGAGCCAACATTCAAGGTTTCTTCCGCGAGCACAAGATATTCAGAAGATACAGAGAACGCATACAGCAATGATAAAGTTACTGTAACCGAACATTCCTTTAATACAGAAAATACAGAAAACTTAAACGAGTACTCCAAAGATTACTCAGCAGCAAATGTATTGTCGATAAGAAACGAAGAAAATGTTTATCAATCGGGAACTAGTCCTGCACCTGACAATACTTATGCTACACAGGAAGAATCAAAAGACGATGATACATACAGCAAACAAACAACTCCCATACAACCAACAGCAGTAGAAGAGACAACTGTGCCTGCTGCTACTGAACTAGCGACACAATTAAATGAGAATCATTATTCGCCAACTTACAAATATGATTCAATAAAAGAAGAGGTAGAAGAAACTACAACGCAACAGAATGTTGAAAACGATTATGTTCAAAGTGAAGGTGAAAATCAACAACAAGAGCAAGAGGAAAACGTTATTCAAACTACTCCATCATATAATAGAGTCCGAGTGCGTCCGGGAGTCATTAGGCAATACCATCAAAGTTCCACTGAGTCATCGAGAGTTAGAGTAGATAGAAGAAGGCCAGGGCAGGCAATAACATACCGACCCACATTCGATAAACGCAGAACTACGATGCGTATCGACGAAATAGAAGCTGATTTAAAAACGAAGCAAGTCCATTCACGTCCAGAGGTTCAAGACTACAGACATCCCGTTTATAAGCCTGAACCTACTACTGAACCGTCTGCCACAACTGCATTAACACAAGAAACAACTAAAAGAGGTCTATACCGTCGTAGACGACCAACATATACAGTGTCATCCACTGAGACTTCAACGAGTAAAAAATCTTATGAAACTAGAAATAGATTCAGGGGAAGACGTCCAACAGAAAAACCGACGGAGAAGCCGGAGGAACAAGCTGAAGTGACAACAACGACCACGCGGGACACACCGGCAGTTAGATATAGCGAAAGGCCGCGCTTTTCTGATAGATTCAACAGAAACCATGAGCCCGAGGAACAGGAAGATCAAGATCCGAACTATTCGATACAAAGACCTAAGTACGCCGTCCCAGATTCTAATCGATGGTCACCAAAAATTTCTACTAATTCATTCAAACCTTATAATCCAAACGATGTAATAGATGAAGTAAAAGTACCAGCAGTAGACCAACAGCCGGAAGGTCCTGAGCTCGACATAATCACAGCTAAAAATGAATATGACAATGTTCTCATCTCTGTAACTCCAGCGACAAACAACAGAGTTAATAAGAAGATTCCAGACATTCCCCCAACTCTAGAAGCACTAGTAGAACAGAGCCGATTAACAAAAACAGAAGGTACCGATACAATGTCAACATTTGAAAGTATGCTCGAAGAAGTAATGAAAAGTTTAGAAGAACAAGACGAGGACGAATACACAAAGAATGTGATGAAGCACAAAGGCGGAGAAATTGGGGAAATCCCGCCGGAAAAAATAATATCGCCTACAACGGTATCGCAAGATATCGTCACTTCGACGGCCGGCACTGAAGAAGCTGAACAAATAACTGAGGTATGTACAACTGCTTTTTAGTATTTTCATATATAGTCATTCCAATTAAAGTTCTTAGCTTCTCCTCTGTTTTAAGAACCTAAATACTCCCAACGATATCTAAAATGGTGATCTGTTTGTCCTAAATTAATAACTATAATTAACGTATGTTTAAATAATATATTAAAAATTCAACGTATGTTTTTTTTATTCCAGAAAGAGCATGAACGGAAAACACGACGCCGTGGATTTTGGAAAAAGGTGAAAGTACGTCCAGCAACCACCGAGTCATTCGAAGCGGCTGAATCTCAATATTACTCGAACGCGGTCAACCGACTGGGACAACCTGTGAAATTATCAAAAACAGGTCATGAAAAATCGGATAAAATTGACAAATCCAAACTCACAGTTACCACATACAAACCAACCTTTCAATTCATCAAAGAACTTTTCGAGACTGACAACGAAGACATGGAAATTACTCCAGATATAGAAATACCTAAAATAACAACAGTTAAATCAAATCAACATAAACAACACAATGATCGTCATAGAACCACAATCGCGTATACCACAAAAGAATCTGATGACAGTAATTATCCCAGTGAATTAGATTTGGGCACCGGATCTCCTGATTCTACTTTTGGAGCGAGTACATATTTCGGTGCCGTCACTGAACCTGTTATAACTAAAAAAGATCATTCTGTTGCCGACAGATCTGATGGTTTTAGCTTCATGGATTACTTATTCGGAGTTACTTCACCGAACGATGACGATAAAAAACCCAAGAAAGAAATTCTAATCGATGACAATATCGCATTAAATTTAACGACAATAGAACAATCTGAACAGATTAAAACAAAAACAACTACGGAAACAACATATATACCTGAAGAATTTACTGCAGTAACAACTAATGAAGATGTTGATAATAAATCTATTGATAAAAACCAAGATGTAACCAATAAAAATAATATTGTACGTGACTCTACGGAGCCTTTGCAAAACCACATAGAAACAACTACTATGTCTTCATTTATGGATTCTCTAAAAATAGTGAGTACATCAATGTCAACGGAGATATCACATGAAACAGAAATTTGTTTCAGAGGAAAATGTATTAAAACAAATAAACCAATGTTATAAAGTGATGACGAAAATGGTGCTAAGACTGTGTTCAAACTTATAGTGGAGTAAGTGACGAAACTGCAGCTATCGTATTGTATATTGTAGTTTTTAACCATCTCGAAGCTATTTCATTTACTTATACATTTTATTCATATTTATTACTACTTGCTTTAGTACGTATTTTACCAGTAATTTGGGTGAAATTTTGTAAATTGGCTTCAGTATAACTCTTTACTTAATTTCACCCTCGGTCTCTATTCAATAGGGAACCTATAATCTAATATTAAATTTAAGGTTAGTGTCTACTTAATTAACATAGGTGCCTATTTACACAAAAGAAATT
>NW_013525369.1:1956928-1981928 GCF_000836215.1 Papilio polytes | reverse complement strand
TTCTGAATTAGTTTTCACAGTTAGATTCTTTCTTTTGAACCGTATAGGGCGGATGAATGCAGTGTTGGTTGATACTCTTTCGCCGTCTAGAGATATAGCCTGCGCTTGCATTGCGCCTAACTGGTGAGCTCCGTTGTAATCTGTTAAAGGCAGTCCCCTCTCGTGGAAGGCATCTGTGATCATGATGGATGGTTTGTCGAAGTAAGGGTAACGGGAGACGTATTGCTCGCCGGTGACGCCGTGGTATTTACGATTCAAGCCTTCAAAGTTTAGATTTCTCTCGGATTTCTTGAAGTAAGGGAGCACCTATGGGAAATTATAAAAGCTTACTAAACTTAGAATTTTGTATTGCGTATGCCATAACTTGACACATGCAATCCCATCGATTCGTCCGGCCTTACTTGAAGACGTTAAGACTGTAGTAGCATTGAATATGTTAAAAACTGAACTTATTGCATACTAACATCCCTGTAGCTCCAGCCTACGTTGCCGAGGTGCGCCCACGTGTCGTAGTCAAGGCGGTTGCCGCGGATGTAGGCCAACGAGTTGATAGAGCTTGACCCACCCATCATCTTGCCTCTACAACACATTAAAACAATGCTGAGACCACAACAGCGAGGCAAAGCAGTAAGCAGTTAAGTACTACTATTGTTTCAACACAACACACTGCCATAAATGTTCTATGCCATTGTTCCGATTCACTGTGCTGTCTTGGTGCAAATAAACACAACGGTATCTTAGCGCTAGGAGCATTAAGAAGCTCATAAATAATCTTACTCTTTTGCTACTGATAAATTAACGTTCGAAATAAAACGGATAGTCAATCATCACAGATACAGACAGACAATAGATGGCGCTGTCCTCAGAAAACATATCTAAACTTTTTAAGACGGTAACCATTACTGGGATAATGGTCCCAACAAACGTTAACACATCGTTACCTCGGCCAGGCACACCGTCCGCCGCGCGATGCCAGGCAGCTCTTCCCGTCTGGCTCGGTACTGTACGCCCAGTCCACGTTGGAGCCTAGTAGTACCGTTGACAGGCCCGGCACCAGCGACACGTCCGGCTGTTCTGGACCTGCCTCTAATAACAGCACCTGCGGAGAAAAATTCACGTTACACTGGCAACCAGTTGTATGGCTGAGCGCTGTGTTGTTTGGAATGATAATTTACTCAATAATTGTTAAGCAACAACTATATCCGATACTATTGCAACAGTGGTATACAATTTAAGTTGAACTAAATTGTGTCAACTCAAAGTCCCCTTTTTAAAGAAGATAATTCCTACCTTCCACTTCTTATTCTGGGATAATCTATTAGCGACTACACACCCGGCAGCGCCCGCGCCTACCACTATAAAGTCATACTCTTCTCTTTTATCCTCATAGCTCGCTATCTTCTCGATCACTGTATCATCTTCTCTTTCTATCTTCTCTGCGATTCTGCGGTCGCGGGAGTCGCCGTACAATTGCACGAGCAGGTTCAAGTAAACGTATGCTAGTTGGGAGCAGGCAGAGAGATGTGTATGAGTGGGACACACTTCCGACAGGTTGAGGGGTCTCCACACCATCGTGACTGGAAACAAACTTTTTAAGTTAAGTGACAACTAAAGTAGAGATTCCCTGGAGTGTATTTATTATGAGTTTATAGCCCCATAGACACATGACAAAAGGTGGTTAGACTTTAAAAAACCCTAACAGTGGCACTTTAGGTCTTAAATATTAAAAAGACGAATTTTCCTGTGATTGGCTAACGATTTGTTATATTTTTCGAATACTCCTAAATTCGATGTTTGAATACACTTACTATTTTTTCACAAAATCACAATTCTAGATTGAAAAATTTTAATAACAGTTAAAAAATTTTTTAGATCATCCTTTTTTTTCGAATATTTCACAGATATTTTTAGGAAGGTTTTTAAAAAAAACACCGCGTTTATGACCGTACCAATTTTAAGTTTGCAGATTTAATTTGTTGCAAATGCATTTATAGCTGGCTTTACGTGTACATTTTGGAATAGTAGGTCGTAGACGATTATATTTTTAATGTCTTTCATCCGCTAGAGCTAGACCTTCTGTTATTCTGCTGACTAAAATGAATTGATAAAATTATTGTTCGAGCGCCATCTATCTGCGCAAATTACCAACTCAAAAGATCGTTCAAGAAAATACTGTGTTTTGTGTTTGGCAAATGTTTTTTTAGGCTCGAACACTGCAAGTTACTTTACATTTTTACTTCAACAAAATTTTTTTCTCTCGTAATTTGTTGCAAAAATATTATACAAAGAATTCCGTCTTAGGTGAATAACTTTACAATTAACGAACTTCCTTTGCTAACTATTATAATTAGTTCACAATTAAACTACAAGTCATGTAAATTGACTTGAAAATTACATTCGTTGTTTATTAAAATATTACTATTTTAACAAAATAGCGCAAAGCGAATTGAAAAAAACCTGAAAGTACTAAACTAAACTGAAATTAAAAAAAAATACAGAAAAATTCCGATCTGTACTTATGAAACGGACATACTTGTACTTTGGAGAATTTTGTTGTTGGTCAAAGCTAGATCAAAATATATCTAGTGACATCTACCGATGAAAAAAGAAACAAAATAGCCACGCGTTCTTCAAAGTTGCAAGAGTGTTGGTGATGACAAGTGATTAGTGTTCTTGGGACTTTATTCAAAATTTGAAGACATAAAAAAACTAGATACTAAGATAGGGGATTTCCTGATCTTATGTTGACCTACAATATCTATCGATAAATGATCCAATCAGTTACGGTATATTACATTAGTTCATAATTAGGTCCAAGTTCATGCTAAAGATTTCACAGTTTAACAGTTGCTCATTGCCAAAACAATCTGTTAAAATGATTAATACAATGTCCGCACGCACACAATAGATATTACGGTAGATACTACTATTAGGCAAGTAAAACTATAGGTCGTGTTTTCATGTAATTTTGTATTGTATTCTTTGCAGTGCAGTTTAAACTGAATAATATCAATATCGACGAAAAGCTATTGAAAATTCTTATTTTTCCCTTTAAATTGCAGATAAAATTTTTACATTTCACATCAATTTTAAAAGTCTAACAACAATTATTTTTTCATTTTTCTTGTGTTGAGAAAAGAAAGACATATTGCGCCATCTAGCGTTGGGTAGTGGCAACTTTTCCAAACTCCTGTTTAAAGTTGTTGTTTTAATTCTATTATAATAGATGGCAGCAAAATACTTTTTCTTATTAGTTTTAATTTTATCATAACAGATGGCAGTATAACCAAAACAAGTTTACGTGGTAAACCCTAGTTATGTAATAGTTGGTTAATTCAAAATAATCAGCGAGTTTATTAGGTCATTAACCTCAAAATACAATAGTAGCTTATGTTTTTATGCTGTTTTATTCATTTTTTACAATATTTTCGCAAACCTGTCTTAATATTCAACCTTACAATGTGTTATCGCTTCTAATAGCACAATATTGTATTATCTATTCTAATATGTTTTTGATAACAATACACATTTTGATATCTTTAAGTAGGAATATTGATTAACGTTGAATATTACATAATTGTGATTTTTAATAAGAAAACAAACAGATTCTATATTATTGTATTTATTAAACATGATTATTCATATTAACAATTATACATAGAAAATCATTACAATCGCCTGCCAACATCATATACAATTAATTAGAAAGCTATAGCAGCACAATGTACCATACAAAAAACTTTCTTAATTATCAATATTACACTTTTTCTATAAGAGAATTCTCTAAAACCACTAAAACCCATACAACTTAACATATAGTGGTTATTCAAAAGCGTAGAACGAAATCGTTCAATATACAAGGACCATACGGTCATTATCTCTATATCCGTTTTATTCCTTTTCGAAGAATTCACTTCTCTGGCAGTTTGACGACAGGGATTTGTGAATGTCCCCAGTTCTCGCAGTAATCTATCAGATCTTTTTCTGTGTCCGTGAGGCTTGTGATGTCCATTTCCTGGCTGTCACTGAATGGATCAGTGTAAGGGTAGTGGACTAAAATGCAGCTGAAGTCAACAGATGTTTTGCAGCAGCCGAGGATCTTCTTTAATTTAGACTCTGAATCAACCTGCAACAATAAAGAAAATAATGTTAGTGATGTCTTTTTATTTAGATTACAGAATAGTATATAAGAATGTGAAAAATTAAGTTAACCAGAGTTGCTTACAGCTTTACTAGCGCCATCTTTTTCCATGATTGAGGTCTAGAGTTTAATGTGAGAGTAATTCACAACCGTAACTCGTAATTTGATAAGCTTAAAATTATTTTATACTCTCCAAATTATTACAGAATTTACTTTTCAAACTTTTAAAGTAAATTATTTATGTAAACAAAGTTATAATTCTCACCTTAATGCAATAAATATCATTTTCCACACAGAATGCTTGCAAAAGTACTTCTTGCATGTGCGTGGCGCTGTCTCCGGGGAGAGCCTCCGTCGTCACACAGAAAAGGGCGCCGTTGCAGTTGTTTGACAGATACTGTATGGCGGGGAGAAGGCCAATAGTCAGCCGTTTCTCCACACAAGCCCTCCTTAGTACCGTCTTGATACATTGACCAATTGGGCTGTGAACAAAAAAAATAAAAATTATTAATCTGACAAAAAGCCTCCCCGGCGGGGAATCGAACCCCGGTCTCCCGCGTGACAGGCGGGGATACTTACCACTATACTACCGAGGATTGTGATGGAAGTCTCAAAATTAGGTTCGGTTTGTTTGTTTCTTTACATTATTTCGCAATATTAATTTACATTATAAGTTTGTAAGCGATATCATTTCAACACATTTAAATTTGAATTATGCAACATTACTTAATACAATTATGAAATTAAACAAAATGAGATATTTTACCTTTTAGCAGCCATCCCACTGAAGGACTCCACTTTCACAGGAACAACTGAGTCGTTGTACATTTTCTTGTGCAAATGTATACTTTTTAGATTGTAAATATCACTAATTTTTGGCGCAATCCAAGCCGAAGTTTGAATTGTCACTGGCACTTCACACAACTGCAAATCACTTGAGTTCACTTATCACTATCTAATACAAGGACGAAAAGATCGTAAACTGTGTCACAATAATTTCACAACTTTACGAGCTCAACTGGCGTGTTTTCGCTTCCAATGCTGGGAGGAAAGTGAGCTCGAGTGCGGGGTGCGGGTGTATTTATGCATGTGTCGGCACGCGCCGTGTTATCTGTGTGTGCGTGTGTGCGGCGCCGCCAGTTCCAACGGAGATTCCTCGAAATACACGCGCGTTGTGAATTAAACACAAGTTTATAAATTCTACATGTGTGAGTGAATTTCTCTACAAATACATTATCAGTCTGTAAGTATGTCCAGTTTGTGATGACCTTTAATGTCGTAGTAAAGTTATCAAACAGCGTGCCAGCCGCGTGAACCTTGTCGTGGTCTTTCACGAAGGTTAACGTCTCAATGCGCATGTGTGCGTGTTCTCCGATGGACAGTTGGAATTCCCGCGCGCTTGGGTTTATTTTGACAGCAGGGAAACGGCGTGTGTCGCAAATCGAATTGAACGGATAGCACAATCAACTTTGTTTCTGGGTTTTGTAACAATTATGATTATAAAGTTTTATGTACAATGGTATAATGTTTAAATAGGTAAACAAATTATTGGATCGATAGTTTTTATTTTGCTGTTTCGAAAAAATAAAAAACTTTGTGCCTCTAGTGAAGTTTGTATCCACTAAACTTGATACTGACACGATCCTTGGTATACTCCATTCATTATTCGAACATTTTCATTCAAGTTGTTCAATAATTTGCCCCATTTCTTTAATTTTACAGCCTCCTCGTTTTTAGATGAAATGTGATAAGGAAAGTAGGTTGTAAATTATTGCAACAGATTATGTCCTTATACTAATTCTGAATTTAAAAAAATAATAAGAAACACGTTAATGTTTCCATTCATATTAAATCTACAGAAAGGAACATGTCCATACTTGTTGGTAACAGTTTCAACCAATCGAGGCTACACAGTTATTCCGCCATATTCTTACGCAATAACTTTCGAGTGATTTTGATTTGCTTATCAAACAGATAATATGCGAGAATACTCCATGTTAATCTATCAATATGGAATATTTTCATCTCTAAATGGTCCTAATAAGGGGCAAAATAAACGGACTGTCGTCGCATTTGACGTCCATTGTACTGGCCACAAAAGTAATTGGAACTCTATTTACATGCGTCGTAGATACATAAACAAATTAAGAACTTTTACACTTGTAGAGAACGTGATATCATAAATATCAATATAATAAATTCCTTAGCATATTGATAACATTTCGCGCAAGAGTAATAATCTGTTTCAAATTTATCAATAATTTACGATAAGGTAAAAGCTATTCTATGTTTAACAAGACTTGTAATTTTCTAATAATGCTCTTGGCTGTTATATCCTAATAATGCATAACAACGCAATCAGCAGAATTTCGCTGCACGTATGTTCCGTTCCGTTCGACGTTCAACACGACCATATAAAACAGGAATTTGACTTCGCGATTCTTTAGCGCCTAAATCGCTAGATTTGAATTTGTATTTTAAAAATCGAAGTGTTATGTTTAAAAAAATTCTTCTGATGAAAATAAAAATTAGTTATAACTATTCCTTACATCTATAGTATGTAATGTAGTACTAATGTACGTACGTACGTTACGTATTAAAATATGTCAAAAACTATTGGGCCAATTTCTTTCACCGTTATAAAGCAACGTTATCAGTGAGTAACTAAGGCTATTTTTATTTTTTTTTTTCAATCTCACGCGGGTGAAGTCGCGAGCAACAGCTAGCAACGTATAAATGCGATGTGTGTTGCCCGTATGGTTCATCGTAACGAACAAAGTTCGTATAAACAACCTTATCAGGCGGGGAATACGGACTAAAATCATCGACCTCCGATCGGTGCACTGTTATTAATATAATCTAAGATAAGTCTTATTTCTTAGTCACTAAAGCTTAATATAGATATCTTTAATCTACAGTATGAAAACAATGCTATCACAAACATCAATGAAAATGTTTTAGTAACGTAATCGACATTTGTATTAGATTTGTGCAGTGCCCTAACATTAAGTACACCGACAAATCTCATACGAAAGACGATTACGTTAAGAATTCGTTCTCGCAAATATCACGCAAATATTTCAAGATAGACCCTCTGAGAGGGCAAACATTTAAACATAATTTTATATAGTTCAAGAAATTTTCAATAACTATTTTAAAGTAACTTTTCCTTGCAAAGTATAAAATAAGGTCACTTCAAAGATCCTAATTTATTTTTCCTCGTAATAAAACAATTATTGTAAATATGAAATGCGTAGTATTCCAGCAAATTAACATACAAGCTATTAACATGTAACAAGCTAATGACAGACAAACAGACCGTTGCATTATCACGGTCAAATTGTAAATCATACTCTTTGTAAAACGCAAAATTATCACAACCCTAATTAGTTCTCAGAAAAAGTGAAAAACGATTTAAAAATTACAATGAACAACAACTGAACGAAAACGATGTATAAAGCAAATCATTGTAGAAGAAAAAATTCCTCGACACTATAGACTATAGATAGCATTCTGAATGAACTACGACTTGAGTTTATTTTCAAACTAGCTGTTGCTCGCGACTTTGCCCGTGTGTAATTTAAAAATATAGCCTATGTTACTTGTGATAACATAGCTTTTTAATGGTACAAGAATTTTTAAAATCGGTCACGTAGTTTTTGAGTTATTTCAATACATACAAAAATACAAATCAGTCCTCTTATATATTAGTATAGGAGTCTAGATGACGCATGACTGGTAGCCACTGTGACGTGGTCTGGGAGGCGGTTCACATCTGTCATGTTATGTGAATAAACAAGAAATCTTTTATTATTTTCGAATGAAAGCTGTTTCTATGGTGAATATATTTCAATGTAGGATTAGCAACGATTATTGTTCTTAATCTATGTCCTTGTTGTATTGCGTAGTCATCATTATGTGAGGTTTACAAACTGCGTGTTGCGTGACGCGCAGTTTCTGATAATATATGATAAGAGTATTGTTTGTTTCTAAACAGCTTTATTGAACTATATCTGACTGGATACAACAAGTTCAAAACGTTATATTACCAGTTTTAGCAGCTTAGGCGAGATTTCTATGACGCCCCTTTTTTTACCAAATAATGGGCGTTTGACATGTTTATAGAAGACATTGTAATTAAATTGGCATTATTTGTTATTTTTGTTATTATGCAGCTGTTAAGACAGTGGGAACTGGCAGAATTTTCACATTTACTTTTCATATAATTTTCTTTATTGATGCATACGTACATAAAACGGAACGTGTCAATGTAGAAGCAATTTTACATATTTCGTAAGAATTACAATAATAAATAGAATTGACTTTTTATTTGTCACAATGATTCGTGAAATAATTTTATCTTAGAAAAACAATGATTGAGTATTGTTTTTTACTGTCTGTTTTTCATATTGTACAAAATTTTGGTTATGAAAACTTATAATCGCTTGCAAAACTTCATATAGAGACTTAGTTTCGCTCACGACTCCGTTCGCGTGGAATTAAAAAAATTAAAGGAGTAGCCTATGTGTTCTTCCAGACTATCCTCTACATCTATGCCAAATTCCATCGAGATCCTTTCAGCTGTTTAGGCTACAAACTCTAACAAACATCCATCCATCTATACTTTCGCATTTATAATATTAGTTAGAAGTATAATATGGATTAGGATAGTTATTAAAGGATATATGATTCATCGTGATGTCCAAACATTGCGTAACTTGTGCACATAAGTTACAACTTAATATGCCAACGTATACATTGTGACGTGGATATGTTAGCGTGGATTATAAAACGTGTATCATGATGAAATATAAGAAAGAATCAGGAAAGCTTAAAAAATATATATATTTTTCAACTTTTCCGCGCCTTTACCAAAACTTAGATACCCTAAGTCACTGCAGTCGGTAAAGCATATTGTTGGCATTAGAAAATATTTATTAAGTACTAGCTTTCGCCAGCGACTCCGTCCGCGGGGAATCAAAAAAAATTAAGTATCCTATGTCTTCTTCCAGATTATCACCTGTGCTAAATTTCATCGAGATCCGTTCAGCGGTTTCGGCTATAAACTCTAACAAACATCCATCCATCCTTTCATCTAAAATTTGGCATTTTTAATATTAGTAAGAAGTACGCTTAAATGTTACTTAGTGTACTTATGTATTGTAATAAAAGTTTACTAAACCAGTAGATTTGGCTTCCATTTTTTAATTATTGTAATTTTTTATATTTGGCTCTTTGGCTAATAAATTTATCAACCACTGTTCTGAGGGTTACGTGACTGAGACAGTTAACAAGCTCCGGGAAAAATAAAACATAACATAGTGACAAGTTTATTACTGGTAGACAAAGACCAAAAAATATGGTTGGATTGTGTGTAAGAGAATATGCTAAGAGATTGAATTTATATATGACGGCAGATAGATGTATGGAAGAGTACATGCTAAACTTTAATGCACCAATACACATAAGACTATGTTAGGTCGATTATTTGCGTGGATTTAAAAACAAAAGTAAGCAGCCATGTGTTCTTCCAGACTATGCTGTACTATGCCAGATTTCAAAGAGATCCGTTTAGTTTAGGTGACAAAATTTAATTTTCATCTGAACTTACGCATTTATAATAAAATGTAAATAGAAGTATGATAAATATTAATCGATAGCACGTGTCGTGTTATCTATTTGATAAGACAGGTGGCGCCCATGTGACCGATTTTTATCGACATTAGATTTCTACGTGGTCAATGGTCAAGTGCCCAAACATTTCCGCTTATGACGTAGCTTGTCGTCATCTCAACGGGGGACCTGAGTCTACCCTAGTGTCTATTACCAGATTTTATTTTGTAAGTTAAATTGAGTTTTATGAGATAGGCATAAGGTTTAGTTTTACTAACATGTCTTTAAAAGAGCAAGCGTCGACCATGCTAGCCCAGAGACTTGATGTAGGTGGAATTAGGATATTTCCTTCGTCTTAAAACGTTGAATACATGTACATATGAAATTCTAAAATCGATATAAATTGGTACATTGGGAATCGAAGCAGCAACTGCACAACAAGTTAGCTTAACCACTGCTTCACAGACGTTAAGCTACCATAGCAACATACATCAATTTATATCAACTTTAATGATAAGGAAAAAACATGTGTGTAAAAGAATACGAGTATAAGAATAAATAAATTTTTCCTCGTATATCGCGCATTTCTATAATATGTATTCCAAGTATATTTAAATTTACGTCAATTACAAACACGTTTTAACCCAAGAGGTTATTCTTAGTCAATGTTTGGATAATTGACACTGTGTTAATATTATAGTTACTTATTATACTTTAGAATAACATAAGTCATAAGGGGATTTACTTAACCCCTTTACATTAGTAAGTTAAGACTTAGGAACCCTGAAAAAACACAGAAAACGCCTCTCCGGTTTTTCTGGTGTTGGGAATGTTCATGGGCGTCATTCGTCTTCATGTAAAAATAAAAAAAAAACTATGGTAGGTGATGGAACTATTTGCTGGCCAGAATTCTGAACTGGCTGCAAGATGATCATACTGTGGCAGCTGTTTAAAAAAAAATAAAGCACTCATTCATACGCATGAGAATTCTACGAATCATCCCAGACGTGCTGAATGAGAACCGGCTCCGGCGCGTACGCTGTTCGTATAGGCTGTGACGTCATTACGTCTCGGTATTTTTTGAGGTTATTATTAGAACATGCTACGTAAATATGTACACGTATGAAGAAAGAATCACGTGATATAGTATCATCTTACTAATTTCAATAAAAAGATCATTGTTATTTTCGAAAATCTTATGAAATTACGTTTATTAGGTTCCCATATTGGACCACTTACATTACGCTAGGTTTAATTTTTTCGGGTATGTTGTGTCTAAATCTATTTAAGCTATATCTTATTTCACAATGTCTCTTTTAAATTACGACTTTGGAGAACTTATTCTATCGAAAGTAAGTCGTAAAACATTTTACTGTTATCAGATAATGACGCGGAAAATAACGGTTGCTAAATCGGTCATGTTTCATTAACGTTCTAAAAATAGTTAATAACCTCTTTATCTTACAAAAATCAGTCTTGTAGGCGTGTCTAACGCGTCATGAGTACGGTTGATCAAGTGATCTGACTGCGAAATGCGACATTCTGCGCATCTGACTTGTGTAAATATTTACACTTTTTTTTCACGTAGTACGATAACCTAAATGTGCGATATTACTGTAATTGGGTTTTACAACTAACTGATGGAAATACCATTTGGAACAAAAACAAATACAGTTGCAAAAATTTCCAGAGAGACATAACAAAACTAGCACAAAGGATGTGATTTATAACTTATAACTTTTGCCCGCGACTCCGTGTGCGTGGGAAATAAAAAAAACAAAAGTTAGTAGCCTATGTGTTCAATTAAACTATCTTCTACATCTATACCTAATTTCATCAAAATCCGTATAACAGTTTAGGTTACAAACTCTAACAAACATCCATCCATCTAAACTTTCGCATTCATAATATTAGTAAGATCAGCGTATTATTTTTCGCATTTGCATTTGACCTTTATCTGTATATTGTATGTTACTAGCCTTATTTGCACTTGAAACTGCATCCTCATATGTAAGGGGACTTTTTAGTATCAATATTCTAAATGAATATATATACAACAAAAAGTCCCGACAGAGCACAGCCATAAAATACATTAACCAAATCCTTTGCAAGAGTTCTATTACATTATCATTTCGTAATTTTTGCATATCGTTTTAGGGATTTATTAAAATATAATCTCGTCGCCTTCCAATGTCAAATTTAACCAAAATAAGTTTGACCTGAACACGAAAAATTTAAGAGATATATTAGTCATCAATTATTATATTTGCAAAACATCGTTTCCCTTGACCCAAATAATAGACAAGTCCTTTAAAAAAATATATTTCTTAAATCTAGATGATGGAACATTTTGCTGGCCAGAATTCTGAACTGGCTGCAAGTTTGTCATACCGTGGCAGCTGTTTAAAAAAAATAAAAAAGTTATAATAAGAACTTTATTTCGAGGACATTTTCTTTGTTTATAATTTGTTATTAAAAGACTTAATACTATGTTAATAACAATACATCTAAATATTATCCTGCTATATACAATTATCTCCTGCCACTTGCAGGGATCTATTGACCAATGGTGCTTATGTAAACGATTGTTAAACCGTTAAATCAGAGTGTGATCCCTGTTTAAATAACCATTAATTCTGGGTTATCAAGTTAAATGTGACAATGTTTCTTTTAAGTGAATGGATGAGTCATACAGCGTCCTACAGGATACGATTCAGGAAATACCGGAGATAAAGCGGGAGCGGGATTCCCTACGCAATCCCCTTGTCAACGATAACCGCACTGTTACCAATGAGTCAATGACAATAAATGGGATTACATGAACTGACTTTGGCCCGCGACTAAGTCCGAGCGAGAACAAACTTAGTAAGTAACCTATGTGTTCTTATGGACTATCCCCTCCATCTATGACTGATCGAGATCCGATCTGCAGTTTACGCTACAAACACTCACAAACATCAAAGTTTGTAGTCCAAACGGCTGAACGGATCTTGATGAAATTTAGCATGTAGAGGATAGTCTGGAAGAATACATATATTACTTTTGTTTTGTTTTTAAAATTCCATGCGGACGGAATCACGGGCGAAAACTAGTTTAACATAAAAGTTTTACAATAATTTAGCACTAACGAAATTGCGGATCTCCCCATTTGTAAAGCCGGACTTTGGTGGTTCAGTGTTGTAACGTCCTTACACCACACGCTTTGACGCACGTCACTGAATTACAACCACCAACATTCACTCTATACGTCACTAACGTGAAGTGACCTCGTGACACGGCCTCTAACGGTCCATATTACTAGGAGATAGGACGTTCGCCTATTAGTATGCCGGAACGCATGATAGAAAGATTTTGCTTAATTACTATAATTGTAAAAAGAATCCGACTGTTATCATAATTTTAATTTTTTTTATTTATTTATACAAACAAACATACAATATCACAATTCAAATATAATTTTACAAATACATTTCTAACATTTTTTTTAACTTCTAATGAAATAATAACTACAGTGATAATGGAGCTTTCTCATAGTAAATTAATTTTTGAAATCGTACTAGAAGAGTATCTTGTTTGCATTGAGGAAACCAACATATTTGGTGGGTTATTTGAGGTAATAATAAAATAATATTATTTTAGGAAATTGTTGTTTTGAGGATAAATTTTGAGGTTTCCTGATACTGTAAAAATAAACATAAATAAACAAAATAAAACAAAAAACATAACTGCACTACAAGAGGTTTGTTACACTTTGACGTTGACAGGGGGCGCTAGTAAAGGTTTTTATTGTTTACATTTATCAAATCATCAATTGCAAATGTCAAAATGACATAACATGATGACAACCTTGCTTCCTTGATGTTGGCAGCAACGTATTGTCTTTTTCTCACATTAAGATTTTATCCAAAATATTTACCCCTTAGTTTAACGGCGTGAAAATACATAGCCTAAAGCGTGACGTAAGTGTAGGGCTTTTTATTAAAAAAAGAATTATTCGAAAATATGCTGTAATTGCTGACATCTTAGGCAACAAAGAAGTGTGTGTTTACACTTTATTATAATTGTAGTTATTTGTTATAACAATTGCAAAAGTAAGCATTCAACGTGTTAACTGTAATAACATTTGCATTGTCGTCAACGTTTATTACAACTAATTAATTAGAATTCACAGCAATTATCCGCATTATCCGTCCTTGTCCTGCATATGCAGTGCGGGTGTGTGCGATAAGGACAGACGCTGTAAGGTCATTGCTGGTTTTGTTACAATAAATAACTGGCAGACAATGTGGTTTATGTTCAATTCTTAATTAAAAGCACTAAAATGCTTTTGCACGCACACAATGACATGTAAATCAAATTTTAATATAAAAACACTAGCTGTTGCTCGCGCCTTCGCTCACGTGGTTCTAAAAATATAGCCTTTGTTACTCACAGATAAATTACCTTTCTAACGGTGAAAGCATTTTTAAAATCCCAGTAGTCAGTCAGTAGTTTGAGTTATTTCATTACATACAAAAATCCAAATAATTATACAAATCTTTCCTCGTTATAATATTAGTTTTGATATACATAACTTAACCATGGGAAATTAAAAATAAACACATGCATAAAAATCAATTTACATACTCAAAGAATAATAATAAGCTTTCTAAATAACTACATGTAAAAATACAATTCACACCAACATTAATTCAGGTCAAATATCACAAGATCAAAATATTTACGATTCTTGCAAAATTATGTTTATACGAGCTGTTGTCCGCAACTTCGTCCGCGTATTATTAGAAAACATACGAACTATATAAATTACAAATAGCTACTGATCCCTCGGGAACCGGACATTTCTCGGGGATGAAGCTTATCCCATGTGTACTCCAGACTTTGTCTTATATCTGTGCCAAATTTCAATAAGATATGTTGAACCGTTGCAGAATGATTGAGTAAACATTAAAAAACTAAATTAATGAATCCCACGGGAACCGTAACTATTGTCGGGATAAAAAGTAGCCTATGTGTTCTTCCCGACTATGCTCTATATCTGTGCCAAATTTCATGAAGATCCGTTCTGCCGTTTAGGCTACAAACGCTAACAAACATCCATCCATCTAAACTTTCGCATTTATAATGTTGGTAAGATGATGCAACGGTTAATATTTTAATCAAAACATTACTTAAACAATTATTTCTAGAATAAACTCACAGCCCTTTTTTATTTATTTTTTTTATTTTGTATTAATTTTTTAAATATATTACACTCAATTAATATATTACTTTCATCATTCAAATTACCGTAGCAACGACCGCCAGATAATTCAAACCTTGCAGATAATGATATCTATCGTCTAGTCATACAAGCACGTGCTAAATGATACTTGTTGGGACACGTATTTATCTTGCTGATAACGTTACTATTTATTTCTTGATAAACTCTTAAGATAATGTTTATTTAACATATCAAATATAATTTTCAATAGATAATTTGTGTGGAATGAATAGGCGGAAATTATAAATTTTTCACTATGTATTTGTGCGATAATATTTAACGTAGGAAAGGCATCTTTAAACTGATATTCATACAAGTAAAAAAATATTTATATTATATATTTTTATCCACAACAGTTTTACTGTGGTAGTGCCCGCTTTAACATCTTAGAGCGAATTGGCCAGCTCGCCCGGTGTATCACCACGACCACACAGAAGACAGGCGTGAAATGGAAGCAATCCCGTGTTTCGTCTGATGAATGTGGTGCCAGAGGCCTAATTTAAGTCCCTTTCTCTTTACCACCCTTTTCTTATAAGAGATGCTGGGAAGTGGAAGTGGATTTGACCGCGGAGGAGATGCATAGGAAGGGGAAATATCTTCTTTATGTGTGTCTCCTTCGTCGTATAAGGGTAGGCAACGCATCTGCAATTGCGGATGTCTACTTGCCACCTTATGTTATAAAAAAAAAACGAAGTTACAAGGGTGTCAAAATTGCCTTAAACCGCTTCAAGAAAGAAAAGAATGTTTAGCCGTGCTCGTCTCGTCAGCTTAAAAATTAAATAAACATAGTCCAATTTACGCCGTTGTGCCTTCAAATGTTGAAATAATTTTATAATCGAGACAAATTAGAGTTCATTTATTGCATACAATAATACAAATCTTTCCTCTTTATAATTTTAGGATAGATTTTCCATTAAAGTGCACCGAAGTAAACAGCCGAAAACATGATAAGGCGTACGTGCGTGTTCAGGCATACGTATATACTAAAAATTCGCACATCGTACGAATAGCACGATGGAATCTTTAAAATAATGACGAAATCTTCGATATAACAAAACATAACATTGTATTTTATCCTCTATTTTCTTTAATAAACAATGATATGTGACTCATGTCGCATAGAGTGAAAAGAATCGATTAAGCAAGCTAAAAAATCCACATAACATCACGTCGACTTCAATGCTTAGCCTAGTTTCGGTGTCACTGACAAAATGCACGTAACTGAGATAGCCTTAATTAAAGAACGACATAAGTCAATAGGACAATAAAGCAAAGAAATCTTCAAATAACAGTATCGTAAAAATTAATAAAACATGTAAAAATCTTATATAAGGAAATAATGAGAAAGAGAATTGGATAACAGTGGAGGGGATGCATAGGAAGTAGAAATATCCCCTTTATGTCTATTATTATTACAAAGGAAGGCAGCGCATCTGCGGTCAACCATGGGCAGCGGTCTCTTCGCTATGTCACCGAATCCATGTCACTAATTCATGCCGAATTCAATGTAACTTTTTCTAAGGGAGGGGAGGATTGTCACAAGCGGGCAATTTCGACACGTCTTTTTGATTCTTGTTTGATATCAATTTTTAAACGACTTCAAAAAAAAGAAGCTTTTCAATTCGTATGTGTGATTTTTCTTCTTGTTCAAATAATTTGATAGTAGGATTAGCTTTGTTTGATACTTCGTGCAAATTTTAACGTACATTGAGGAAAACGGATAGATTTACAAAAACACTATTATCTACAGTTTATTGATAAGTCGTAGTGTTTGGTTGAATGGCAGCGCTTGGCACGAGAGAGGCGTATACACACGTCTGTTTTACACACGTGTATACAATTTATCTATACATTTTAAAACTATAAACATGTTTGTGAGCAGAAAACATTTGCACAATTGAATATTTATTAATTTAAACCAACTGTTAGATGTGTAAGTTATTTATTTACATGGTAAGAACAACAACTATAATAAAAAATTTTGTTTAATATAGTTTCGACGATATTCTCATTCGCGATAAGGTTTTAATGACATTGTATGAGAAACTAACAAGGTCAAAAAGGGTCCTTGATTTTAAAGATTTGATTATTCACCGATCATATCGTAACATATCAAAGCTGACTCAACTCTGTTTTGCTAGGCTCAAGACTGCAAGGTCGCGATACACGGCACGGCCGCGGCGCCATAACCTTGACCAAGGTCGTCAGATGCTAGACACAATCGGGTCATCGATCCTTACTCATTGAAATTAAATGATTTTGAACTTTAACACGTAAACAATAGGATTCCTTTTAAAAACTTATTTGGAATCGCAAAATCGATTTGTAGATGTTATGATTATTCTTATGATTTACAAAGATAAATGACAAATGCTGTTTAAAATGTATTTGAAATACAACCAAAAAGCCTATAGATATTATTATAAGTGCAATTAAAGCATATATTTGCGCAATGACCTTTATTATTATTGACATAGTCCAAAAATCTACTAGACCAGACAATCGAATAACACAAATGTATCGATTTTAAATCGAATATGGAACGTTCATTTCGAGGTTTCCTAACCTCCGGGCTTAAGGGTGTTGTTGTTTTGATACTTGTATATAAATACAAAACATTACGAAACATCAGGTCAATCAACTGCAGGTAAAGTTGATCAACCCTACCGCTAGGGGCGCTGACAGCGGTCATTGACGCTATTCAATACGGATATTGCGCGACAATCTTTTAGTCTACCTACTGTATCTTACACTGACCTTGTCTACTTTCACACGAAGACAGAACAATATAGAGCAGTAGATAATTTAGTACTGTTATTTGCACCAACTTTTGACCGATCTGACTGTTTTTGATGAGAAATGTCATTTTTGTAGTCCGGATTTTTTATTTATTTAATATACTAATATTATAAATGCAAAGTTTATAAAGATGGATGGATGGATGTTTGTTAGAGATGCCTAAACTGGTAAACGGATCTCGATGAAATCTTACTAATGTTACTAATATTATAAATGCGAAAGTTTAGATGGATGGATGGATGTTTGTTAGCGTTTGTAGACTTGACGGATCTCCATGAAAATTGGCACAGGTTTAGAGCATAGTCTGGAAGAACACATAGGCTACTTTTCATCCCGGGAATAGTTACGGTTTCAGTGGGATTCATTAATTTAGTTTTTTAATGTTTACTCGATCATTCTGCAACGGTTCAACATATCTTATTGAAATTTGGCACAGATATAAAACAAAGTCTGGAGTACACATGGGATAAGCTTCTTCCCAGAGAAATGTCCGGTTCCCGAGGGATACGTAACTTTTTGTAATTTATATAGAGTGTATGTTTTCTAATACCACGCGGACGAAGTCGCGGGCAACAGCTCGTTTGCCATAAATGTAAATGATGGTCCGGAAGAAAACATAGGCTATTTTTTTTTAATTTTACGCAGACGGTGTCGCGTTCCAAATTTAGTTGACATAATTTTTTATTACAGGTATAATGAGGAATCAAATATTATCACAGATAATAAAGCACACGATAGATAGTAGTGCACATTTAACTCCAGAGATGGCGTTACGTCTGATCACTCCACAATGTGCCTTGTGGTCCGCACCGCCTGAAGAGAATCCCTTCAAAGACCCTTATTGGGCATTTTACTGGCCTGGAGGACAGGCAACTGCAAGGTAACTAAAATATATTTATTTATTTATTTATTTATTTTTAAATCGTGTAAAATTAAATACACATAATTACAATATATACAATGAACAATGAACATGAACATGAACAACAATATAAAAACAAATGTAAAATTTAGAGCGGACACACATGTTTGATTAAATTATCGCACAACTGTTGTGCGATTGTCGATTGTATCGCAGCCAATTCACTGTTTAGTTCCACAACTAAAAATCGAATAGTTTGCGCACCTCCATATAGGTCATAGGAATCAAAGCGACACAACAGTTGTGCGATAATTTAGTTTAAGATGCACACTCTTATACGACTTCGATTTTTTTTCTTATCTAATATACAGTTGTTTAGTTTTTTAAATTGATTTTATGGACAAAGTCATGTAAATAATTAAATTTATAAGTCTACAAATATAAATAGAAAAGAAATCCCCGAAACACAGTTTCCTTCCTCCTAAGGTGTGTATAGACAAACAAACATGTACAGAATTATAATTATAAACAAACATGTTGAGGAAAACCTCAGGAAAATCTTAACCTCAAAAATGGTTGTCCTTAGCAACGATTATTCCATGAAAATAAAATAATACACGAATGTGAATTTAAAAAAAAAACTTTAACACTGCATATTTTTTAAGATTTCCTTCGCATTATTATTTGGCAAAAATAAGAAAATAGGCAACTGGAAAAACCACATATAACCATTAACTTCAAAAGCCTGAAAGAAAAATAATTACGACTTACAAAAAACGATTTATTACTTTTCAGTAATAATTACAATGTGTTTGGAAAATCCAATGTTTTATTCTAATAAAAATTAATATTATCTCATAACAGTCAAATTAGACTTTATGTTATAACAATAGAGCTGCATTTTGCTTGTTGTAGAAAATTCTTGGTTTTTATGGGTGAAGTTTTGTTGCAAAAAATGTAAACAAACAAGTGAGCTATCAACAGTAGCTTACAACGTGAGTCATGCGAGGGATTTTATGCGACTATTCATAGTATGAACTTAGATTTTAATTCATTAATAATGAAAAATGATAATGAACGCTTTGCATAACTTTGTCACACTTGCATTTAAAGTAATAACATAAAAAATAATAGTATTTAATTTAATAGAATGACAAGTTTAAATAACATCGAAAAGTTAACATTGGTTTACGTTTGGTTCTTACAAAATCCTATTAATTCTTTAAAAAATACACGTATATAAAATTACCTAGCAAGTAATCGAATTTAAAAATACGTGCCATGTACAATTTTTTTCAAATACACGTTTATACTATAGATATGGCACAGAGTAAGAAGTGGCCGCATTGTGATAGAAAGAAACAATGTCACCTAATCCTTGCATAAGAACGAGATAGACAGGTAGCTCTAGAGAGAGATAGTGATATAGAAAGTCATACATGAAAGAAAGAGACGGAGATGTCTGAGTCACCGTGGAATGTATTAAGCATTTATTTGAATGACTCATTCTGTGTACGAATTCTACGAAATATTTGCTTTCCCAAACAAAAATATATTGTAATAAAAAATGTTAACTTGTAGGAAATACTGCCATAAATTCATAATTTTTTTTATTATACACTAGCTTTTGCCCGTGACCCGTTCGCGTGAAATTTAAGAATAATAAATCTTGCCCTAACGGTGAAAGAATTTTTTAAGTCGGCAGAGTTTGTAAACCCATTCATTACAATCTAACAAAGTTTTCCTCTTTATGATATTAGTATAAATGTAGTAATATTGAATTTATCGTATCTTGTTATCGATGATTCAAAATATGTTTTATTTTTAGCACTTCCTTGAAAAATTCACCAAAACAAGTTTGTGCTTTTGATAAAGTGATTTGGATTACGGGTATCTTTGTTTTGTTTCTATTTTAAGATCAAAAGCATATTTAATACGCATTTACATATTTATAGATGAAAAGAAGTGTTTTTAAGTGTTATTACGTTTTATTTTTTTGATATAAACCCGGAAATGTATTCAGCCACTGCCAAAATAAAAAAATACAACAGACAAATAAAATCAAGATCAATTTAAAATTGTTAGATCTTCGTTAGTTCTCATTATTGGTATACCTGAGGGTTTGTTATGATTATTCGTAAAAACATTATCGGAAGTCAGCGATATGTATCAGATTTGTACAGCGCCATCTATCGGGCGTAAAATACACCAACAAATCTCATATTTTTGGCGTTACCACTCGTAATACTTCTTCGCAACAACATGTAAATTAGTGATGGACTCTCTGAGCAAAATTTTTTTTTAACTAAAGTGGAACACCACTTGTTTTAGAACAGATGTTTCGTTAGTGTAAACACGTGTTTGTAAGAAATTTGTAGCTGAATTGTAAAGCGTAGAAAATACGAAACCTAATTTCCTTATCGTAAATTATTGATAAGAAGTATATTATTTTTAGCACTTCCTGGTAATCTCGGAGTTATGTTAATTGTATTTTTTTATTTATCTAGCTTAGATATTAATGACTTAAGAATATTAATAAAGGATTAGTGTTACCTTAATTTAGATATAAAATACTAGCTGTTGCTCGCGACTTCGCTCACGTGAGGTTAAAATAATAATAAAAAATATAGCCTATGTTACTTACAGATAAATTTCCTTTTTAATGGTGCAAGAGTTTTTAAAATCGGAGCAGTAGTTTTTTGAGTTATTTCAATACATACAAAAATACAAATCTTTCCCCCTTTTAATATTAGTATAGATGTATGAGTAAAATAAATAAAAACAAGGAAAATGATCTTCCTCTAACAATTTTAACAAACAAAATTATCTAGAAAAAAAAAGAAAAAAAATTTTTAAATTTCAGTCTTTATGTTTTTTTTTATAATTGTTACAAACATAAGTAAAAATTTCTGTCTATTCATCCCTTTAATTCTTAGTATCAATATACAACGTCTTGTAAGCCAATTTTCCGAGAAAATCCACCCCTAACTAGTCACCCCTAACGAAAATTCCGAGAAAACGTCGGATAAGT
The DNA here is from genome assembly GCF_000836215.1 of Papilio polytes. Classification (NCBI taxonomy): domain Eukaryota; kingdom Metazoa; phylum Arthropoda; class Insecta; order Lepidoptera; family Papilionidae; genus Papilio; species Papilio polytes. The sequence continues at coordinate 1,960,219 of NW_013525369.1, read as the reverse complement.
TCGTAAATTACGCTTAACTAAAACTTTGTTATAAAGAGAAACGAAAGTCTGAATTTAATACATTTCAGTGTAAAGCTTAATCAAGATTATAAAAGTCCTGACAGAATACCGTTTTAATTTTTATGGTTACACAATAATAAAAATCCCTTTCTCTTCCCATCCTTTTCTTATAAGGAAGAGAAGGGAAAGTGAGTTTTACGGTGGAAGAGACCGAGCAAGGGGAAATATTTTTTGTGCCACTCCTCCGTCTAGTAAGGGTAGGCGACGCATCTGCAATTGCGGATGTCTATGGGTGGCGGTCGCTTCGCCGTTTTACCGGTTTCAGCTTGCTCGTTTGCCACCTTATATTATAAAAAAACGTACTCGTATAAGTGTTATTGCCAGAACACATTTGGATAGACCTATTTAACTCTGCACAAAAAGAATATTCACGTTTTTCCACTAGGTGTATGTTTTTTTCTTCTATAATTTTTTTTTGGCCGTGGAAAATCACCGTTAAATATTTGTTTTTGTATGCCAAATATCTTTTTCAGAACACATGAAATAAACTGCAAACTTTATCGCCTTATTCGGAGAACGAATCGTTCTAACAGCTTAGGGTTGTCACAATTTGTGACAGCATAATAGTTTTATAGTAATGTTATTTATCGAATAATCTTGCATGTTAATATTAAATAGTACTTGAAAAATTAAAAAGTAAAATATACGGTAAAATTTAAATACCTTGAAATGGCTATTATCGAATTGACCAATGAATGAAACCTATTTGTACCGAACAACGGATTCAGTTTGCTTATTGTAGTTAACAATTCAATTTATTAGTTGGTTTTGGCTCTACAATAAAAATTTCTATTGAGACTTTATATGGTAAAAGTGTAAAAACGGTTTTAATAAATGGGTGGAAAAAGAATATTCAAGTCATGTGACAACCCTATAATTCGTTATCAAGCAGATGGGAAGCAGAGTGACGCACGCGGGGAAACCAATCTGCAACTAATTTTTACATTGATAATGTTAAAACTATTCGTTATAAAAATTTAAAGATAGTTTACTTGTTGAATTTGTTAAAAAATGTGCAGCATTCAAAGTGATCTAGTTTATTTTTATTTTAAAGTAATAGTATATTTTCTATTTGGAAAGATTTCATCTTTTACGATTCAAGAAATATTTTTACTATTCTTGATGTACAGACAGCGCCATCTAGTGAGCTATTAGTATCTTTAGTATCGTTTTATTGAAGAAATAAACATACACCATATTGTATTACATAAGGAGTTGCGTTTGTTTTTAAATAAAGCACCATCTACGTTCCAAAGGAAGAAAGGATCACAGATAATACAATACTATACTAGTATTTAATATTTTAATCCTTTTCTAAATCTTAACTGTTGGTGTTTTTTTCTATTCTAGATATATTTTGGATAATAAACATTTGGTAAAAGACCGCGTGGTGCTGGACGTGGGTAGCGGCTGCGGCGCTGGCGCCATCGCGGCCGCAATGGGACACGCGCGAACAGCTGTCGCTAATGACATTGACCCAGGTATGCAACGACTCGATCAGTACAATTATTATGTCAGTGAAATTAAATTTTTACTTAAGCATAATATAACTTCGAAAATAAGGAGTTAACAATTAAAACTAATTACAAGGAGAAATTGAATTTGTTAAATTTAATATTTAAATAAAAAAAAAATACCTGTGAAGAAACAACAAAAAACTGGAGATGCCGGGGATCGAACCCGGGGCCTTTCACATGCAAAGCGAACGCTCTACCACTGAGCTACATCCCCTGTTGACATATGATTTCAAATTAACAGTCAATATTAAAACATTAAAATGTTTTGCAAAAAAATTACCATACAAAGGTCAGGGTTTTGTATTCCAGTTGCGATATTAGCTTCACAAGTGAACGCTCAATTAAACGGCGTTACCATAGCAACCAGTAGCGAGGACTTGGTTGGTGCCGCGTGCTCTGACTGCGACGTGGTGCTGGTAGGGGACATGCTGTACGACGAAGAGTTTGCAGACAAACTATTCTCCTGGCTGACGCGTCTCGCTGTGCAGGGGAAGTTGGTGAGTTTTAGCAAGAGAATCGCGCAACCAGAGTTGCAGATTTTTTGGTTTAAATACTTTTTATTGTAATACTTAAGTGTTATAAATAATGTTAGAAACTAAACACAATTTAATATAATCAATAAATATAGCCCTGTAAAAACCATGTTATTGGTATGTTTACCGTTTAAACATCCCTATCTTAGTAATATAAGTATGAAAGTTTGTATGAATGGATGTTTGTTACTTAAATACAGTGGTTTAACAGATCTACATTAAAGTTTCAGATGTAGAACTAAGTTTATTGTTATAAAGGTGTTGATAGGCGATCCTGGGCGTCACGGGCTGACAGGGGAGAGACGGTGTCAGCTGAGCATGCTGGGATCATTCCCTCTCCTGCAGCACACGTGTGAGGAGAATCACGGATATACCGACGCTAAAGTATGGAGAATAAAGGCTGAATAAATACGACGCGTTTTATTTTATTTATTTGTATATCGTCAATAGATGGCGTTGAAAGCCACTAACTAGTAAACGAAAATATAGTCAATTTTTTTTTATAAATATGATCAAGGGTAATTGTTATTATTAACTACAAAATATTGTCCTAAGGTATAAATAAAACTCAATATATAAATTCTTATTTTATTTATAGAATTATAACAAAAATACAGTTGCATAGTTTCGCAGGCACAAGTAAATTCGTTGTAACATTATTATAAAGTACGTTTCGTTAATTGCATTACGATGTACTTAAACTAAAATATCGTAATATTACATCTATTTACATTTAGGTTACATTTGTATAATTACATTTTACAGTACCTACATTAAAATAATTATCATGTACAAAAAAGATTTTGAACAAAACATCAATATACAAAGTTAAAACTTACAAACAGTAAGTATATTATATTTTAAACGAAAGTTTTAAAATTAAATTCTGAAAGTAGCGCAATGCCATCTATTGCAAAATTAAAGAATTGAAAATATTTTCACTATTGTGTTCACGCGCCATCTATTGTTCATTTGCGTAATTACAATTTTTAAGCGCCATCTATGACCGAGTAGGAAAAAGCAACAAAAGAGGTTTCAGCGCCATCTATGAACGAGCAACACCACAAAAGTAATCGTGGTAACTTTTGAGCGCTAAGAGGCAGATACATTAAAGTTGATAGTTGTGCATAGCGTTTGCGTATAATCCATGCTTAGGTCGTGGTGTTCTTGCGGAGTGATGC
>NW_013525369.1:1950015-1956821 GCF_000836215.1 Papilio polytes | reverse complement strand
CACTTCGCCTGCGGACAGATGGCGTTAAAATCAATTACTAACATACGTTAATCCCTGCGTTTCTTTTTTTTTAATATTTTAAACCGTTATTTATTATTTCTTATACAATTTCATGATTGGTTTGCACAAAATAGGAGCAACAAACATAATAATTGTATGTGAGTAGAATTTGTTGTTTGTGAATTTTGTGCCAGCGAGCGACTGCGTAAATATTCATCAGTACAAAGAGGTCAAGTCGTAGCCTCGTTTGCGTCGCGTCACCAAACTGAACATATGTTATAGAATGATTTGATTTACAATTACTTTGCCATAAACGCACGCTTATAACAAATGTAAATTAATAAACGAGTGGTTGTATTGGGTTTTAGTTTGTTTTATTGCTTTTATAAAGTTAATTTTTCGGACAAACACTGCAATCAATCATGAGAAACAAATCTGATTGTATCAACAAAGAAGTAAAGAAAATTCCATTAGAATCTGACAGAACTAAAGTACGATTACACAGAATACGATACTATCTCATATTAACATTAAGATGTACACGGCATGTTTATAAGCAAAGTGACCTCGAGTCCGTGAAACTGGACGCGCAATGTAACACAAGCGGTGCGGCCAGCTCGTCACGACCTGATTGCTGTTAAAGGGACTTCAAGTTTGGTAGTGAGGGTAATATCAGATTGTAATGTTTAGCTTTACTATGGAATGTTACACATTGCCGCAAAAAGAGGAAGCGTAGCGAACTTAAACTTTATACAAAAAACTAAAAACAAGAACTTTGTTCACTCTAGCAAACCCCGTAATATCAGAGGAACTATAGATTCATTGCCCTTTGAGAAGGACAGCATACTTTTAAAGAACTCTAAGTAAGGTTTGCCAATACCGTCAACGCCAGACTGTTATACAGCACGGATGTGTGGGACAGGAAATTCCGCGAGAAATGCACCTTTTATTCACATTTTGCTTTCGCAATATACTAATTAAGAGCGTCGGTGGCTCAGGGGTTTTAGCTCTTGACTTGTAATCTACAGGTCTTGGATTCGAATCCCGCTGTACCAATGTGATTTTCAATTGTCGAATTACATATGTATTTAATTTCCTGACGTTCTTAAGGTGAAGGAAAACATCGTGACATCTGCACATATCAGCAAAGAAATTCAAAGATATGTGTGAAGTCAATCAAGCCGCAGTGCAGCGTGGTTGATTATGGCCTAGTCACCCCTTATTTGAGGGCTCGGAGCCCTATAGTGGAAACCCTTAGATGTTAATTACCTTTGTAGAGTGATGGCGGTGGATAGGCGGTGTCAGGCTGCAGTTTAAGATGTCTAGTAGCAAGGATGAAGGCGAGTGCGGCCAGCACAATGCCGTCCAATGCGCCGATCACCGCAAGCATGTACGCCCAGCGCACGTGGCATCGTCCGATGTTGTACTGGTCTGCTGTTGGCCCGCACGTCTCCTGCACAGCCAGCTCCCCCCAGCCCGCCGGGTATACCGCCACGCCGCCAACCAAGCAAGCCGCTGTGAACACAAATAATTTAACAGTGCTTAAAATAGCGACATCTGTTGTTGAATAGCAGTCTATTACTCTTACCCGACTTGAGTGCCTTATCGTGTACGAATTCTCTTCTTCGCTTGTTATAATAAAGAGTGGGAAAGAATATTTTATGCTCGAGAATAAAAGACTAGCTAATATGTTCTTAGAGAAATAGAGAATGTTTTTGTACAGATTATACAATGAAAACGCATATCATTGAAAGTTTGTTAACCAGCGAGCCGTGAACTCCGCTTCGACAAACGAAAGCTGTTACAGTTTTCAATTTCGTTGCTAATTGAAGGGAAACTGCACGGTGGTGAGCAATCTACAGAAATAGTGACCACACGTTTAGGTTGAATAGTTTTTAGTTTGTTTTATCATATTTTGCACTGTTACAAAATTACATGTACACTTTGGTAACATTTACAAGTAAGGATTGATTTGTTATAAATTTGCGAATTCGAGATTTCCTAAATTTTTAACTAGCGGTTGCTCGCGATATCGTCTGCGTGAAGTTAAAAGATAACAAAAAATGCCTCTCATATCACTTTCTGATAACGTAGCTTTTTAATGGTGAAATAATTTTTGAAATCGGCCCAGTACTTTTTGAGTTATTTCATAAAAATACAAACCTTTTATCTTTACAAATCAGTATACTAAGATTAAGTACGGTCGAAGTCGCAAAAGACGCAAATGACTAGATTTCTGTTTAATAGTGGTTAGTGAAAACGGCCAGTAAATGAAATGTGGATAATTTAAATACAATATGGATAACATAGTATAGACAATAATTACATAGTCTGTGAAGCGTTGGAAGTTATAAACGGTGACTTTCAAAACCATGGAAAGCCACAAGCCTTAGAAAAGCGAGGGAAAGTAAAGTTAACCTTAGTTAGAGATTAATTTAAAATAATTTAAAACAATTTAAATTGTTATCACAATTTCTTTTATTATTATCAATGCGTAAATTTGAACGAATGTTAGTTACTACGTAACAAAAACATCTAAACGTATCTAGATTAAATTTGGATTACAGATTCCAGTATAGAATACCACTCGAATGGAGTTTTTTTTATAACATAAGGTGGCAAACGAGCACGCGGCTACCTGAATCCGCCAAAAGGCTGAAGCGACCGCTGCCCATAGGCATCCGCAATCGCAGATGCGTTGCCTCCGACGAAGGAGGAGACGCACATAAAGAGGATATTTCCCCTTCCTATGCATCTCCTCCACCGTCAAATCCATTTCCTCTTCCCATCCTCTGCTTATAAGAAAAGGGTGGTAAAGAGAAAGGGACTATGATTAGGCCTTCGGCACCGCACTCATCAGACGAAACACGGAATTGCTTCCATTTGACGCCTGTCTTCTGTGTGGTTGTGGTATTAAACCGGGCGTGCCGGCCCTGTAGTGCTAAGATGTTAAAGCGGGCACTACCACTGTTAATAACGAGTCATGGGCAGCTACTAGTAAAACGTTTGCTGCTAATTTAAAAATAAAAAAAGCCTAAATAACGGTTAGATTCACATTAAAGTTGCTAAAAACTGCAGGAAATTAACACCTTCGTTGTTCTGTTAACTAACGGATTTTACAAGAACAATAGATGGCGCTTCTCACGGGTGGGCGTTTTTGCCAAGTTCATCAGACTTCTTAGTTTTTATAACGGGATATTTCAGAACTGGCATATAGCGTAATACGTGAAAAACAGTTAATAATGAGAACAGCTAAGAATAATATAAAGCAAATTACACCCATTTCTAATAACAAACGACGCGACAGTTTATTGAAGGACAAGGCGGTAAAAAGAAGGGTTCATAAGGAAGGCATGTATAACATAAGGTTCAACTTTTGTTGGTCGACTAGTTTTCCAGTAGAATTTTGAAAACGGTGTATAAAAATAAAAATGGTTAGGAAGCCTCTGTGACGACCGACATGAGTAAATCTATACTAATATTATAAAAAGTAAAGATTTGTATTTTTGTATGTATTGAAATAACACAAAAACTACTGGGTCGATTTTAAACATTCTTCCACCGTTAAAAAGCTACGTTATTATTGTGTAACATAGGCTACATTTTTATTAATTTCACAAAGTCGCGGGCGTAAGCTAGTATGAAATAAATTCATAACCGTTAACTGTATCATCTAAAGCGATTAAAGATGTAATTAAGTACATACTTAAGTAACATTTAAATTATGTTACACAAGTGGGAATCTGCAAGTATAGTCGCAAGCCTAAATGCTGTTTACGCCCGTGTTGCGTTAACCTCAAAAGATCTTACAATGTTAGGTAAGTTACTTTCTAAAATTGTCTAATTCTTTTTTATAGAAGGGTCTTTTTATGTAATGTTCATGATTCAACATCTCTGTTATAATTATGAAGTTTTCATTTATCAAGTCAAAAAGGGCCTAACCATAAAAATAGACAGTTTTTTAAATAAATATTCACTTAAAGAGGGTCAAAAATAAAAGATTTTTAAGGTGATATAGATCCAATTAACTTATTAAAACTTTCGTGAGACATTATATTACATAATATATGTGACCGTCGCGACGCGATAGCGAGTATACCCGATTAATCACTCACCCTGAAGAAGGACCCCCAACGGGTTCGAAACTGTTCTTGCCTATACCGAATGTTATCACGTGAGTTTAGCCGTGTTATAATTTATGTAATATAGATCCAGTTTTATTGTACACTAGTTTTGGCCGCGACCCCGCCCCGCTTGGAATTAAAAATTCAAAAGTAAGTATCCTATGTGTTCTTCCAGACTATCCTCTACATCTATGCCCAAAATTCATCGAGATCCGTTCAGTAGTTTAGGCTACAAACTCTAACAAATATCTATCTAAACTTTCGCATTTATAATATTAGTAAGATGTAGTCATATTTGACTAAGTTATTTCAATTCATACTGTAAGTAATCCTTCATGTTATAGTTAGGTACTGAAGCAATAATTCAATTATGCGAGCACGCTCCAACGTGACAATGATAGGTCACGTGATATCACATCACAACGTGATAGTGATAGCACGTGATGTGATAGTTATTATTTCACGTATCAAGTTAGAGGCACGTACAATAAGAGTACATATAAATTATTTTATCAGTTAATCTGTGATAATTTAAATGTGAATATTTTTGTACTACATAAATTTTTTCTGAATTCCGCGCAGACGGAGTCGCTAGCTAACAGTTGTAGAGACCGCTTTAACATCTTCGCACTGTAGGGCCGGCTAGCCCGGTGTAATACCACGGCCACACAGAAAACAGGCGTGAAGTGGAAGCCATTCCGCATTTCGTCTGTTGAGTGTATCGGAGACCTTATTTTAGTCCCTTTACCTTTCCACCCTTTTCGCAAGAGGAAAGAATGGGAAGGAAAAGTGGATTTGATGACGGAGTAAACGCATAGGAAGGGATAATGTCCTCTTTATGTGCGTCTCCTCCGTCAATTAACGCATCAGCAATTGTGGATATTTATGGGCAGCAATCGCTTTTCATTTCGGTGGATTCAGGTGGCCGCTTGCTCGTTTGCCACCTGATATTATTAAACATTTTATTTTAGCAATAGCTTGTTTATGATATTACAGTATGAAGTATTAAGTTATAGTTATTGAAAACGACACTGTTTGATAGGAAGTATTATTTTTCAACATTTTTTTTTCACTTGTACGCTCTTTGAGTAGTAAAACGGGATGCAGATAACAATTACCTTCCTGCGAATTACTCAATACATCCTGAATTTTTAATTACACAGGGAATTAAAAAATGTTGCAATGTCTATCCAAACTGGCTTTAGCCGCGACTCCGTCCGTGTGGTATTAAGAAACAAAAGTAAGTCGTCTGTCTTGTTCTAGACTGTCCTCTACATCTATGCCGAATATCATCGAGATCCGTTCATCAGTTTAGGCTACAAATTGAAACAAACATCCATCCATCTAAACTTTCGCATTTATAACATTAGAATGATTATAGCTAAAAATCATACTTAGAACTTATCAGTTTTAAGACAGTAATTTGTGTTATTGCAAATGCATAATTGCATGTTGAATTACACCTATTTTAAATTAAATTAGATTGAGAACTGTTACTCAGAAGTCAAAAGCATGTATTAGGTAAGATATTTTCTCAGCACAATCTCATCAGCATTGTTTAGTAAAACTTTATCACGTATTGGGTCATCAGTGGGAATGTGTTGCAACTCGAATCACCAGGTACTTTTTTATTTGTCGATCGTTTTCGTAATGTTAGCTAACATTGTTACATTTACTTTGAGATTTTAAAAGATATCTAATTTAGTTTCAGCCATCGCTATTCGTATATCCATTTGTTTCTTTATCCGATCATTATTACGATTGCACAATCTTGTTTTGTTTTATTTTCGAATCGATCTCTAGGATAGAAATACCGCATTTAATCTTTTTGGAATCAAGCTACAAATTCATTAGAATAATAACATAGATTTTGGCATACAAAAGTATAATTCGTTTTTAAAAACAAAATGACTATTAAATTTTATCCCGCGGCAAATTCTTCAGGTGTCGGCATGTGTGCGCGGATCCTACTGCATCTGTCCTTGTCTATATATAAGCTCTTCCTCTTGCACGCGATCTCCTTCTCCAAAATCCCTCGGTATATCATAAGATCAGCTCGCACAGACTCCGCCTCTCTCAGTTTATTACTAAACTCTTGTGACGCTTCTTTTACGTACTTTGCCTCCGCCATCAATGCGTACTGCGCATTATCCCTGCAATTCTCAACGTTTGATCTCTCATAATTCCTCGACTGCAGTCGCGAGGTCGCCAGTTTGTTCCTATCATTCATATTACTCAATGTCGCTACTAAATTCGCAATCAAAGTCTCCAAATCTGCTATAGTTTGCAGGTTGTTCTTCAGGTTTTGTTCCAAGTGTTCACACATACCTTCCGTAGCGGCTATAGTTTCTACGAACGCTGCATTGGTTCTATCCGCTTGAAGCTTCATGTCCTCACTGCCTTTGACAATAGCTGTCATTAAATCATCGCGTAAATTTTCAGATTTCTTCCTCACCTCTTCACAGTTCCTGATACTCTCAGCACAATAATGCTTCCAGTACTCCAATGTGCAAGCATTCTCAGGCCACCTCACGACGGCCGGGTGATATAATATCAAATTAGAATTTAACGACCAGTTAAAATTCTCTTTATCTAATTTTAAGCTAACAACTTTATCATTCCAATCTGTTTCGATAGTAGCTTTTGCGGCTCTATTCATAGCCATTTGTTCCTCCACTTTAG
>NW_013525369.1:1936305-1949985 GCF_000836215.1 Papilio polytes | reverse complement strand
GATGGCCACTTCTCTCATCAATTCTTGTTCAGCGTCGTCTCTTACTAGATCAGGCTCGTACCTCTGAGTGCGAAGTTCCAGACATTCTCTAGATATCGCTTCAGGTAACATCAAAATTCGACAAGCACCTTTCAATCGCGCTCTATTTTCGTCTAGAATTTTGATCTCATCGGTAATAGCTTCTAGAGTCTTTTCGACCTTCGCTTTCCAATCTTCGCATTCCTTAATTCTTTTGTCCAATTCGCTATTCGAATCGTTCAACTTTTTATCCATTTTCTCAGAGGTTTCGGTTAATTGTTTTTTAGTGTTGGTTTCGAATATCTTTGCTTTGTTGACCGATTTTGGTGTAAGAACGGATTCATTGTTTAATCTCCAATCTCTGGTACTGTATCTGGTCATAGAGTATTTATCGACGACGGGTCTAACGCCTGTGATACCGGACTGTGGGGTCCAGTCTAGATGTCCTGCGGCCCATGGGTCTATGGCACCCATAGCGAGGAAGTCTCCACTCGTGGTATCGGTGGGCTGTGGGAGGTATCTTGGAGGTGCATTGGGCGGATATACCTTAGGTTCTGGAGGCCGTATGCAGCCAGGTCTGTAAGGAGAACAAGCTGATGTAGGTACTCCATCTTTGTTATGACTTGTTTCCGATTTCGCGACCGGCGGTCGGTCAGTTCCTGAAGTTGGGCAAATGTCCGGACACGTCATGTTTTTATTGAAACTCATAATGGAAGAATTTATAAGAGAAATAAATATTTTAATATGGTAAAATAAAATTATAAAATAATGTCATTATAAGATAATAATGACATTATGGAGAATTATAAAACTTGACGTAAACATTTTTTATCGACGCTTTTCAAAACGCGATTAAAAACTTTTTGTTGGAAGACTTCAATCTTAAACACACACATAAGTCTCTCAAAGGAAATAAACTAGATTTCGAACTAAAAACAATACTATTTAGTACAATTTATTGATAAGCCTGCGACACACACAGTATTACATTAATAAATTCAAAGATACCATTTCGAAAATATTGTTATATGCACATTAAAATCAAAACACAAGCGATAAAAAAAACATACAGTTAGGAAGGGTACCATTAGCTTAACTACTATGTTACTACCACGACAGTCAATGTCTGAGAAAGACTGTAGAATTGTATCAGATAATCGTGGGATTTCTAAGTACATTGTAAGGATGTAACCTACCAAATTACTAGGTACGAGTCACAAGTGTTGTTATATTGCTATTGCTGGTGTTTCCAAATAAAATGATAAGGACAGCTGCGATACAGCTATTACGATATTGGAGATTCATTGCGAAGTCTGCGGAACATACAAATATCATTTTAACATTTCAATCCATTTAAGTACTGACAATTTAACCTTATGCGTCAATAAGTGCTTCACAAACAAAATGCAACACAGTCGCCTTTCACTCTTCGATCAATTTGGGTTCCTCCAAATCGTTTCATAACAACTAGGAAACCTCAAAGTTTAATTATTGACATTAATATTTGACTTTAGATTCTTAGAACGTTGTCATACAAACAAAATAGCTATTAATAATTGCTGAATGATATCAAATAGTTGTTTTTTTAGTGTTTTGTTTTGTGCTGTGAAGAAAAAGATAAAGGTGAGTTGACATTAAATTTATTCAATCAGAAGAACGTTAGCTTTGTTAATATCCAGCCAATTCTAAAGCAGATGGATAATGGGATCGCACCATCCCGCATCTATCTCTATCAATATTTAACGTCTTCCTCTTCGATGCGATGTCTTTCTCCAACGCTATTCTCTTCTCACACAACTCTTTTCTCACTTTCTCCGCCTTTTTCAGCTGCCCGAGAAGAGATGTCACCGTTTCATGTATCTTTTTAACCTCTTCTATCAAACCGAGATGCGGCTGATCTCTCACACTTTCTCCGTGACATCTAAATGTATTACGATTGTCTAATCTTGTTTGTGCCAACTTCATAGCCGCGTCCATCTTTCGAATGGAGTTGTGGAGATCGTCTATCAACGATTCCATGTCTGCGATCTTTTGGAGGGTATTTCTCAAGGTTTCCTCCAATTTGGTGCATAATTCTTGAGTTATAGCAACAGTTTCTGCTAAAATTATATCAGTCTTATCAGCTTGAGTTCTTAATTTTCTTCCGCCGTTTACTAAAATAGCGTTTAAACTGCCTCGCAAGTCTGCAGACTTCTGTCTAGCGGCTTCACTGTTCTGTACGTTTTCCCTACAAAAAAATTCCCAATATTCCAAGGGTGCTGAAAACTCTCCGAATCTAGTGGAGCCAGGTTTAAACAGTATAGTGTTTGTTTTAGTATTAAGACCTATGTTCATAGTCTCGGTATCATAGGCCATAGTTTTGTCGCACCAATCGTATTCGATCCTATGTTTGGCGGCCTTGTTTATCAGCATTTGTTCTTCAATTTTCTCGAGTGTACTTTTTAGTGTAGCTCTTACATCACTGACGAGGTTCATTTCTTTAATCAGTTCCTGTTCGGCTAAATCAGAGACTAGATCTGGTTCGTACCGATTTGAACGTAGATCCAAGCACTCCCTAGATATAGATTCCGGCAACATTAGAACTCTGGAAGCACCTTTAAGACGTTGTCTTTCTATCTCTAATAGTTCTACTTCTTCTGTGATAGCTTTGCAAGCTCTTTCAACTTCTACTTTCCATCTGTATAAGTCTTTAGCTTTCTGTTTAAGTCTTTCGTTGTTGTCGTTCTGTTGTTTATCAATGGTACCAAACGCTTGCATCATCGCTGTTTTAGCATTGTAATCGATTATATTCGATTCAGTGATCACTGTCGGGTCTAAGACTCTTTCGTTGTGATGCCGCCATTCGTTCAGAGAGTACCGACTTATGGAGTATTTATTTACTTTAGGTCTTGTACCCGTCATGTCCGCGAGTGGTGTCCAGTCTACTTTACCATCAGGCCCAGGTTTGATTTCAAAGTAATGTTGCTCCCCAGTCTTCGGCTCTTTTTGTTCCTCGGTTTCATCTTCACCTTTCTTTTGATCAGCGCCTTTCGCTTTAGCATCCTGGGCCTCTTTTATCTCTTCTTTGACTTGTTCCGGACTCTTCTCTGCCTTTTTAAATGCACCTATATCTGTGCATACTTTTGGGCATTTATTTTTCTCCGGAAAAGTGGTCAATGTCTCCATGGTTTAAGTAAAAAATCGAAAATTATGTAAAATTGTTAATCAAAATATTGATCAATTGAACTGTCATTCTGTCAGTTAAAAACAAAAATCATGACGTTTTATTATACCTTTTTTTATTATAAAAGAGGTTTCAATGTTTTAGCAAAAAAGTTTCGGTCTTGAATTACAAAAAACCGTTTACATAAGTATAACATATCCTTTATTTAAATATGTTTGAATACCGTTAAACTTTCTGCGTCATACAAACGGGTGATATCGGATACAAAACTAGTTTGTCACGCGGCGTCACCCACTTAGAAAGTGGCCGCAGCCTTCGGTCAGACATGCAACATATATTGATAGATCACAGTACTTATGGTATTTAAGATTTTATGATATTTTGCTTATTATGAGTATGCTAATAAAAATTTGGGCCTTGCCATAGATAAAACAATTTCAAAAACATTTTATAAACATACCGTAACTAGTGGTTCCAGATCTTTCCAAATTATGTTGATAAATAAATAATAAATTTTATCGAAAGCATTTAACTAAACATTGTCTAAATATTAAAGTCATATTCAACCTGTACCATTTAAAAAATACCATATGCAATCTGAATTTCCTCTAGGCGCGGTGAAGGGAGGCAACGTTAGCCAATGTAAACACGTAGCCTTGACTTCACGTATACTGGTAAACGTCGATGCACTTTTATTGTACACAATACATGTCTAGGCAATACTAATATTATAAAGAGGAAAGATTTGTTTTTTTTTGTAATACTATTAAGAGGAAAATCCTATCTACAAATAAACTTAAAAACTACTTAATCGATATCCAAAAGTCACCACAAGTAAACAAAATTACCACTAAGTTGTTGTTTTTTTTTTAATTCGCACGATCGTAGTCATGAGCAACAACTAGTACCGTCTACAAAGATTTTTTTTAGCCAATGTTTTTTCAAAGCAATTGAAAATGACCGAACCTCACTAGTAATAACGGGTTCAATTGTTTAGGCTACAAATCGATTGTATTTACATACAGAGATACTGATAATGTATTTACGTGACCAGCATTAAGGTAGGGCACGATAGGGCAACCACCCAGGGCGATGGAAAGACTTATATCCCTTTAAAAGACCTAAAAAAGGCGCCGTAGAAATCTCAGAACTTTAGACTTTTTAGAAATTTAGACCCTTTGTCATCATCATCTCCTCTGGCTTATCCTACTCCCGTAGTGTTAGCGCACTGGGTTTTCGTCCTCCAAATAACTCTATCATCCGTCATCTCAGTCACCACTCCCTTCTTGATCGTGTCACCTTTCACGCAATCCATCCATCTCTTTCTATGTCTACCTCTACCGGTGGATCTCCACATTCATAACTAACGTCCGTCTTGTTACGTGCGATTCATCTTTTCTCATAACATGCACATACCACGCTAACCTTTTACTCCTTATTTTCTCAACCACTGGGGCTACTCTCAGACACTTGTTTTAACCGAAAAGTAAAAACTAAATTATAATAATGTATGTAAGAGGCCAATTTAGATACAAAAGTCATACAAAATATATAGTGTTAGAGAAATCTTTCTCGTTACAAAGAAGTCTAAGTCTAAGAAGGCCTACGTTCAGCAGTGGACGACCTATGGCTGATAATGATGATGATGATGACAAAGAAGTCAGTGACCGACGACGGTCATCTAAATGGTAACGTTACGAACAAAACCATTTACTTTAATAGTTTGAAAGTTGTCACTTGTGTTCCGTGATGTAAACAATATAAACAACGCTTTTATGAACTTTTACTTTTTACGATGAAACATGATTTTATTAAAATTATTATGGTTTAAAATTATTTTAGAGGTAGACATAAAAAGAGATGGATGGATTGCGTAAAAGATAACATGATCAAGAAGGGAGTGATGACTGAGATGACGGATGATAGAGTTATTTGGAGGACGAAACCCGGTGCGTCGGCACTACAAGAGTAGACAAGGTAGGTGAGATGATGACAGTTTTAAATGCAGACGACAAAAGAATGTATGGATATGTTTAAACTTGGAAGAGGATATGTTTAAGAAGGGAATGAAATCAGATATGACGGCTGATAGAAATGTATGGAGCAGCACATATTGTGCCGACCTTTCGAGAACTTTCTTCACAAAGGTAATGAGTTCGATGGTGACATGCGTTTATCTATACTAATATTATAAAGAGGGAGATTGCATGTGTTTAACTAAATGGTGTTTAACAGAATTTGATGGACGCGATACGTTCGTCTCATTCCTTAGCTACCTACCATGTGTGGTGACAACAGTTATCTGCTACGTGACAGTAACAGTTATCTTTTTTTTTACTCGAGTAGCGGTGTTTGTGTCGGCATACCACTGTGTTTACACCGGGCGTTACTCGTGTGTAACAAACATTTCAACAAAGGAAATGACGGGAAATTCACAACCGGAATAAATATCGAATTTTATTAATTACTTGTTATGGAAGACATCACCGTGAATAAAAAAAATATGTGTTCTTCCAGATTACATTTATGCCAAATTTCAACGAGATCAATTCAGTCTAGGCTACAAACTCTAACATTCATCCATCTAAGCTTTCCTCTATAATATAAGTAAGAAGTAAGTCAGCAGATAGGTAGGGTCGACGCAATAGGTTTTCGTTCTCCAAGTAAATCTATCTTCAGTCTTCTCAGTCATTACTACCTTTTTGATGACACATTTCTAACAATCCATCCATCTCTTTCTACTCTTATCTATACTAGTGTACCTCCATACATAATCACCACATATATATTAAAAAATAGCCCGGAAGAATATTTCAAAGTCATGAAATCCGTACTTGAAGACGTAATCTTTAATGTAATTAAAGGTCGACACACACTTGGTTCTTATTGTGTCGTGCCAAGGCAAAAATAAAATTAAGAACTTTGACATTAAGTTATAAATGTGACTGTTTTAAATAAATGTTTTTCTAAGTTGATTTCTCGTTAAAACGCTTATCGTCAAACTAGTTTCTCAGTCAGGGCGTAGATATAATTTCGACATAACTTACAGCTTGATACTTATTCTATGTGTATAAAGGAATATACTTATAAACTATATCTTACTTCTTACTAATATTATAAATGCGAAAGTTTAGATGGATGGATGTTTGTTAGAGTTTGTAGTTTAAACGGCTGAACAGATTTCAATGAAAGCTATAGATGTAGAGGAAAGTCTGGAAGAACACATAGGCTACTTATTTTTGTTTTGTTCAATTCCACTCGAACGGCGTCGGGCGGCGGGCGAAAGCTAGTTTCAAAATGAAGCCATCCATCATTCAACCTTTCTTCGGTTTTCCTCTTCCTTCCAAATATACGAAAATAAAGCCGTAAAACCTATTTTTACACTGCTATTAAATTGTTATTAATTTTTAACTATATTTAACAACACTTTCACATCTTCTTTTTATTTTAAAAGTGAAAACAGTCCACTATAAAAATAATTACGTCTAGCTCTAATTTCCGTTTCCCGGTCGAAGCGAACTGACAGGTTGTTTTTTTTTAAAAGGTGCAAGGAATCCAACGCGGTGAGCCACACCTGCCATCGAGCCGGATGTTAATGCATGCTAGCAATGTTACCGGTAAATCGGGCACGTCGACCGTTTTTAATTTGGCTAGATATACACACGAAAAATAGATATAATTTATAAAATTATATGTAAATGTCATTTGTAATATAATAGCCGCGAATATTCGATTACTAATTTGCCGAGTTTACAATGTCGGGTCAAATTACAAACGTGCGGAATACACGATTTGCAGGTGACAACAGACTAAATAATTCGAATGTGTGCATGTTTACATTACAGGCAGTAAAATCTCACAGTACTTGTGTGACCAAAAACTGCAACTTGAGGCCTTTTGCGTAACATTTGACATTTGCATGACTAATAAATCAATTATTTTATAACATCATCACTAAATTAAGTAGTTACAAATACAAAGGAAACATTAAAAATACGATTAAGCTAATTTTAAATAAAATACCGAAGTATTTTGATTATGAAAAAAGACATATTTAACCAACAAGACGGTAGAATTCTAAGGAGATACTCCCACATTGCACTTTTTAGCACTAAAAAACATTTATAAATAACTAGCCAGAGCAGGTATTACTATAAAGTCCATGTGTGTACATTGTTAGTTCAAATAACAAGGTCAATTCACAAAAATGTGCATTCAACTTTCACCGTGTTGTAACAATTTATCACTGAATGTTTACATTGTGTTGGGATCGCTAATTAAGTTTCCTATAGTTGCTTATTAACGTATTATGGTATCTTTAAAACTTACCAGAAAACAGCTGCAGCCATCCGCAGATGTGGAAGACGGTTGTCGATTGACAGAAGAAGAATAACAACATCGCGCATATAGTAAACAATGCTAATGCGACCGCCGCCCCCACTAACACAGTCGCAATCTTAAAAACCAATCCATTTATTGAAAAGAAATCATCCAATCTTCCTTTGCAATCATCAACCGCTTCATCAGCTCTGCAAATCTGCCACAAACCAAACTTCCTCGGATACTCCGTCTCTAAATCGCCGATCCATTCCGGTGTCACGAAAGCAACAACGCTGATAATCGCATAGCAAATTGTGAATATAGCCCAAAGCACACCTATAGCTTTCGAATTACGGACGTAGTTTGTAGCGTATAAGTGTGACGAATCAACGTATTCGATTTTCGAACCCATATTGTCGTTTATTTGGTCGTTATTATTGAATAAATTATGTTGAACACATTTTTTTTGTTAATTTTAATAAGAAACACTTGTTTGAGGGAACTTAAAACATGTCACGAAGTAAAAGTATTTAACAACACGAGGACACGAATATGACACTGAACGAACGTTATTCAAGACGAGGCGAAACACGAGACTAGCGCTCGTTCGCAGCGCGCCATTTCGAATTATAGTCGTGGTGGGGATAAGTAATGAACTTAACAGTACAAAGCACTCTTTGTGCTAAACTTTGTGACGATTTAAGTTGAATATTTGTCGAAATACACTTGTCTCAAAATTACTCGGAGTAAAAAGAAAAAATGAAAGTTCAAGTTAAGTTCTGACTATTGACCATTCCTCTTGATGACACTAATCTTCCTCGTAGCGACATCTGTTAACAAAGTAAGGCGCATTGCAGAAAAATCATTAAATCACTTATAGCGCTATCTAGTATTCAGTAGACACATCAATTTGTTTAATGAAGGAAAATTAATGCTTTTCAGCAAGACACTTTATTTTCCTAAACATTTTTTGTATTTAAAAACTTTTGAAGAATTTACGTATTTAATTTTTCAATTACGCGATCATTTTTCTATAAAATATTTAGTGATGGTAACACTTTTTTTCGCACGTCAGAAATAGTTTTCTCGGTTCGCTGATTTCGTGATTGTGTATAAACATTTTCCTTATATTCATGAGAATTCTTAAAAATATTTAATCTCTTCCTATAAAATTCATTGTTTGTATAACAATACATACGGTTTAAATGCGCAGAAACGCGTAATTCTTTACAATATGTCGACTAAAGACAAGTGGGTTCGCCGGTTCACCGTTGATGAAACTGCAAAACACAAAAATGGATTTACGATATACAAAATTACTTCTGTGGTACGTGTTCTATGTCTTTTTATAAATAAATCTTCAAAGTAAGTGTATTTATTGACTTGAACTTACCAAACATTTTTTTGTTTGTTTTGTGATTTTTACAATAAAAAACTTACATTATTTTATTCCGTAGCTATAAGTATTGGTTATACTTTGAACATAAACATTATAATCAAAATACCTGCGTAGAAATGTAAAAAAAAGTTCTATGAATGAGTAATTTCAAATTGCACAATACTTTTCAATTGATATTTTAAACTAAAGTAAAAAGAGTCTAGGGATTGCACTCGTCACTATTTTGGTGAATTCCTGCAGCCACCTGTCACCTTATACAGTCAAAAAGAAAGTTTAAATTAATTTGTGATTATCCAGTTATTTCCATTGGAGTCTCCGGAGGCAGTAACTGTGGTGTCAGTATGGAAACGCTACAGCGACGTCCAGGCATTACACCGCAGTATAAAAGCATTACATTCCGGACTACATCTACGAGGAACTTTCCCTGTACTGCCAAAGAATAACTATTTTAAGAGATTTCAATCTGAGGTATAAATATTAGAATTACATATTTACTAGCTTATATAGACATAGTATACCTATGTGTTACAGACTTTGTTCAATATCTGTCCTAAATTTCATGCAGATCTGTTCAACTGTTTAGGTGATAGCTTCTAACAAATATCTAATCATCTGTTTCAAACTTCCATTATTTATTATGTAAATTTATTTTCTTACTAGCTGTTTCTTGCGACTCCGTCCATGAAAAATTAAAAAATAATGAAAAACATAGCCTATGTTACTCACAGATAAATTACCTTTCAGATGGTGAAAGAATTTTTAAAATTGGCCCAGTAGTTTTTACATAAATTCAGTACATACAAAAATACAAATCTTTCCTCTTTGTGATATAACACATTTGGTAGTTTTTTTAATTGTAACATTTGTTATTAAGTATTTGTTTATAATTATTGAAGTTTTCTCTCTCTTGTAATTTAAAAATGGCATAAGATAATAATTTGAGGTATATGTTTAACTTTTCAGGTAATAGAAGAAAGAGCAAAATCAATAAAAACCCTGCTTGAATTTGTCGCTGAACATAAATTGTTGTTCACTAGTACTGTTTTTGTCAATTTCCTTCAAGTAAGTGTTACAATATTATAATAGAAACATTGGTACAGTCAGGGCCTTTTGCGGTGTTACACTTACAGAAAAATTGTCTTATACCTTGTGATGAGGCAAAATTCACCTTTTTGCAGATATACAATTAGGTAGCAGTGATGTCTGTTTATATTTTTTAGTATATTCCTACAGGTTTCTTTTATTTCGGTAGTATTAGTAAATAGTACAGGTAATCTTACCCTATTAATTACATTCTCTGGGTTGCCTGTAAGAGATTTATAGCAAATAGGCCCACCCTTTCACAAATACTGTAGTTTAGTTCTAGTATACTTAGGGCTTGTCCTACCACTGGCTGATAGAGGCTCAGATAGCTTAAAAATCACGTCACTGTCAGATAAGGTAACAAAATTCGATATTCCCATCACATATTTTACGCATTTGATTATTATTAGACAATTTACAATTTGGTGGATCAAGCCCTTATTGTAATATTTGTGCAAAAAGTAGATTCCCTGATGGTACCTAGTAAAATAGGTATTTGTCTATTTTAACTGAGAAATATTTATCAATAGCCTAATGGTTTGGGGTACAGACTACCGATCTCGCGGTTGAGGGTTCGAATCCCATTTGACTATTGTGGTGAACCATATCCTAGCACAAGCCTACAGCTTAGTTGGAATGGTTAAAGGAAGTATTAGTGAATTAACAAAACTCTACTAAAATATAAATATTTGTAGTCGGGATACCCAGAGCCAGTTCCTCAAGGTGGTGTGATCAATGCCATCAGGAGCTCTTTGCACCTCCCCATAGAGGACACTCCTCCCTTAGAGTATCAGACCTCTGACGATGACTCCCGCAGCCCTAATAGTGGTGAGTAAAACATGAAAAAAAATTAGTTGATGAAACTTTATTGTTAAATTTCATTTCTGAAATATTTTTAATTGAACATCTCTTTTTTTTTCTTAAAGTGTGAGAGGGATGAATATATTTATAAAGTTTCTATAAAATTCAAAGGTACAATTGTTTTTTCGATTTATTGGTGTTTATAAATTTGCCAAGACAAGTTAAAACCTCTGTATTATTGTTTATATTTCTAGCGAAAACACCCCAAGAGAACATGGAGTCAAAAAATGTAGATATATCCCAAATACCAATATACGAAGCAGCAGATGTAGAACTTCGTCAGTCACCAAAAAACACACGAACAGACAGTTTTGAATCTATCAACTCAATAGAAAGTATTAATAGCGATTTCTATGACGAATTAAATAAAATAACAATAGATAAAACTAAACCGAGTGTAAAAACAAAGAATGTTTTACCAGATTTAATTAATTTCGACGCCCCTTCGACGTCAAATGCGTTGAAATTCGATGACTATCATACTATGGGGACTGAAACAGATGCAATAACGAGCGATTCTCCGATACGTGTGAAAGAGATGGAGAATAGCTACATATTCGAGAGTCCGTTGTACGATACGAATACTGATGACTGCGTGACGTCACGTGCTATGGACGACGAAGTCGATGGTGTTCCGTCTCTGTCTAATGAGATGCGTGTGAAAGAGACGGAGATATACGAAGGTGTTTCCCTGTCTAGTGAAGTGCGTTCTAATGACTCGGAAATATACGAAGGTGTTTCATCTCTGTCTAGTGAAGTGCGTGTGAAAGAGACGGAGATATGCGAAGATGTGTCATCTCTGTGTAGTGAGATGCGTGTGAAGGAGACAGAAGATAGTTATGTGTTCGAGGCGGGGTATTTGCTGTCTCTGGGAGCTAGGTCTGAGGATAGTGGTCACTACCGCCGAGCTTTCCAATGCTACCGCGCGGGAATTGAGAAGATGCTTATTGGAGTTAGATGTAAGTGTTTCTTATTTAATTTATGAAAAAATAACCCATATTCCATTCCCACACTGGAATATTTTCACTAAAAGTAGACAGTTTTTTAAATCATTCCCTTATATTGCAATATCTTTTTGCTTTTAATTTATTAATTCTATACTATTATAATAAAGCGTAAACACACTTCTTTGTTGCCTAAGATGTCAGCAATCACAGCATATTTTTGATTTTTTGATTTGATGAATTCTGATTTTAATAAAAGGCACTACACTTACGTCACGCTTTAAGCTATATATTTTCACGCCTTTAAACATAGGGGTACATATTTTGGATAAAAATCCTAAAGTGGGAAAGAGACCATAAGTTGCTGCCAACATCAAGGAAGCAAGGTTGCCATAGTTTATCATGTCATGTCATTTTGACATTTGCAATTGATAATTTGACAAATGTAAACAATAAAATTTAATGTAGATAATTTTATGTAGATGAAGTCACATGGGAACAGTTAGTTTTTTATAAAATAACTAAAAATACTAAATATCGTAATACTGTCTATGGAATTCGAAGTGTTTAATGCGTTTGATTGAATTGTATTATCAAATTGGCGAATTGGCACATGGAATTTTGATTGTAGAAATCATTTACAACTGTAGATAAGATAAGTTCCAATTATTTAGTGTGCAAATGATAACATTATCGGACATGACATATGGTCAGTTAAAGTGTGTACTAAATCTAACACGTCAAATGGATTTTATTTATTTGTGCTCGTATATGGATGATGTAAAAGATGGAAATACTAATGAAGGTATTATTTTTAAATTTTCTTGTACAGTTAGGGAAATAGTCGGTACTAGATTTGAACATTTTGTTAGAATAGGAAGATTTTGACTTGTTGCAAAAAATTCTGTAAGTTGAACACGGTGTATTTCCACAACTGTACATATAGAAAGTATAATTAATGATTTTTTAAGAATAATTGATGATCTATATTTACATTTTTTTAAAAGTAATTTATGGTTAGAATTTTTAAATATTTTTTATAGAGAACCTTTTGACGGTTTAGCCCATATTTGAAAATATTTGAGGAACATAATAAAATTGATGTCGCTCTTTAAAGCAAAATGATATTTTTTTTAAAGAAATTTAATTTAATAAATAGGAGCGTTTTTTAGTATTTTTTTTATTAAAAGTGTAAATGTGAGCTATTTATCTAAGAAAATAAAAACGATACACCTTGAAATTAAAACTTGGTAGGTTTTGTTATATCTTAAAATTGTGATTAATGATTTTTAGTTATTTCGTGTTTGTTCAAGAGATAATTTAAAAGTGAATTATACATGTTTGTAATATCTTTTGGTATATTTCAGCTGATTCTGATGCACAAAGGCGTGCTATCATCAAAGAGAAGATCAACAAATACCTGAGTTATGCGGAAACTATTTACAACAACCATCTTGTAAATACAGAAGATAATGTGAGTAAATTTTATAATATATAGATGGAGTGTTTTTTACAATGACCAACTTAATCGACAGAGGAGGAGACGCACATATAGAGGATGTATCCTCTTCTTATGCATCTCCTACACAATAAAATCCACGTTCCCTATTCAATACTAATATGAGAAATGGGTGGGAAGGAAAAAGGACTTAAGTTGGGTCTCCGGCACCATACTTATCAGACTGTACGCGGAATTGCTCCCAATTCAATTCTGTCTTGTGTGTGGTCGTGGTATTACTGGGGCGAGTCAATACCACAGTGCGAAGATGTTAAAACGGGCTCTACCACTGTCTGTGGTGGAAACATGGGGTTATAAGTCTCTACAGCAACGTTCGTTGTGTTGTGTAGGAGGAGGGTGAGGTGTGTGAGGTGGGGGAGGTGGGGGAGGTGTG
>NW_013525369.1:1933322-1935916 GCF_000836215.1 Papilio polytes | reverse complement strand
GGGGAGGCTCAGCTTCACCGATACTGGTTGAGATCCAGTGTCGAGCTTTCAGCCACTTCACACATTTCTTTGAATTTCTTTACATATAAGTCCAACATTACTATGTTTTTTCTTCACAGAACTATTTGTAAATAGTGGTATTTGAACCCAGGAGCCATAGATTACAGGTCAAGCATTTAAACCCTGAACCATTCTTTAGTCAATATAATCGTATCAAAACTACCACAACAACGTATTTTTATAAATGTGATGAACGACCTAGTAACCATTAGAATTCTTTTATTCTACTTCTCTTCCCTCCATCATAAAATTGGGCCTCTCACACGCAAAATGTTTTTATGCACATAACAAAAGATATTAAATAACTTTGTAAAATTTACGATTAATTGACCTATATTTGGCATTTGTAAAAATGTTTATTTGTCGATTTTTCAGGTTATAAGAAAAATTCCACACAATTTAACGGAATTCGACGAATATTTCTTGCAACGCACAAACGAGACGAGACAACCAATTCTGCCTACCCTTATACCGTATATGGTGCCGTTACACGCGTACATACAGACAAACAACCTAATATTCCTTATATTATCATATGCACCGGGAAAAAAACTATTCGATTACATAAAAGAATACAAATCAATACCGAATACACCGAACAGACAAGTTAATTTGGAAAATGTATTCACAGAACCTACAAAAAAACAAGAAGTGAATGATAATGAAGTAAATACGATACAAGATGTTAATAAAAATGATTCAAATGATTTGTCAGTTAGTGAATTGGTAAGAAATTCACAAAAGTTATTGCAAAATGTTGATAAAGTGTTGACCGAAGTCAGAGAAAATATTGAAGATGTCGGAGAAATACAAGGAAATGAAACTAAAGGAAACGAAGCAATTGAAAAGCCTTTGATAAATAGGGTAAGTGTCATATTATTTAAAACTAGCTGTTCCAGTGCGATTTTATCAGCATAAAATTATTTTATTGTTTACATTTGTCAAATTGTCAATAGCAAATGTCAAAATGACATGACATGACAAAACTTAGCAATCTTGCTTCCTTGATGTTGGCAGCAACTTATGGTCTCTTTCCCATATTAGGGTTTTAATTCAAAATATTTACCCCCTAAGTTTAATGGCGTGAAAATATATAGCCGAAAGCGTGACTTAAGTGTAGGGTTTTTTATTAAGAAAAGAATTATTCAAAAATATGCTGTAATTGCTGACATTTTAGGCAACAAATAAATGTCTTTTTACGCTTTATTATAATAGTGTAGATAATAATACTACAAAAAAAAGTATTTGTAAAAAAAAATAACGTCTATGCTATTGAAAAAATACTATCAAATAACATTTTGATTAATAAAATCTTGGTTAGTTTTTAAATTGATTGCCGTTGGTGATTGAATTTGATTATTTCGTCTGATGAGTGTGGTGCCGGCACCTATTTTTAGTCCCTTTTCCTTTCCACCCTTTTCTTAAAATAAAAAGATGGGAAGGAAAAGTGGATTTGACGATGAAGGTGACGTATAGGAGGAGGAAATATCCTCTTTATGCTTCTCCTCCGTCGATTTAGGGTAGGCAACGCATTTGCAATTGCAAATGTTTATGGGGAGTGGTCGATTTGCCATTTCAGCGGTCAGTTTGTTTGTCTCGTTTTCCACCTTATTGTATAAAAAAATAGTAAAGTGGGTAGTCATAAATGAGTTACAATGACTTGCAGTGTGTGCCCGCCGGCGCCGTCTGCCGCTGGGCGGCGCAGCTGCTGCTGGCTATCGAGGCGCTGCACAACTGCGGCGTCGTCTGCGGGTCTGCCCATACATACATACATACATACATACATACATACATACTATTGTTTAAAATATTCCCATATCTATATTGATTATACCATTTTTCATAAAATTGTTTGAGCTTTTTTCTTCTTTTTTTTCTATTAAAATTTTCTAAATTTAGTAAAATGAAAAAACGACGCTTTTCTATGTATTTCTGGTAATTACATTTACTATTATTCTTTTGATATGTTGTAATATATTGGTGACCATTTTACAGAGACCTCCACCCTCGTAACATCCTGTTAGGCGAGAAGGGTCAAATAATTCTGACGTACTTCATCCACTACCCCGGCGTGGAGATGTCGGTGTGCAAGGCGCGTGTGTTCGTGGACACCGACAGGGGAGGGGACAGCGAGGGGACAGACAGAGCGGGCAGGGAGGGGGTGTGTGACTATTGGAGCTACGGCGCTATATTGTATGAACTTATCTGTGGATTGGTATGTGAAATTTTATTAAAAAAAAGTAAAAAAACTAATCTGAGTTGGCTACTTCTTTTGTACACAAAATAGTGACATTTTCGATATATCAACTAAATAAACGTGAAATTGAAAAAAAACACACATGTTAGCCTATATGTTTTTGGAGACATGTTCTATTTCTATCACAAATTACATCGATATCCGTTAATCAGTTTTGAAGTTATGTTAATAAATATCTGTCCATAGCCCACATAATATTTCGCAATTAAGATATTACTAAGATGTCAATTGTTAAATGCATTACAAGGTGATAAATTGTCAAAAATGCATATGTAAA
>NW_013525369.1:1904049-1932235 GCF_000836215.1 Papilio polytes | reverse complement strand
ACAAAGACTGGAGAAATTATAATTTGCCTCGATAAGACACGATACTGCTATATTAAAAAACGAGTTTAAACTTTTTTAAAGAAAGATATACAATTTAGGGTTTAAATGTTGGAAAACAGAGATTTGCCTAATTGCGGCGTCAAAAATATATGCTTTCTTGTGGCAAGCGTCTTAAATACGTGCCTCGTTAAGGCAAGTCTCTAATATAGGGAACTCGTTAAGGCAAATGTCTAATATATGAGCCGCGCTATGGCAAGTGTCTAATATAGGGGCCTCGTTAAGGCAAGTGTCTAATATAGGGACCTCGTTAAGGCAAGTGTCTAATATAGGGGCCTCGCTAAGGCAAGTGTCTAATATAGGGGTATCGTTAAGGCAAGTGTCTAATATAGGGACCTCGTTAAGGCACGTGTCTAATATAGGGACCTCGTTAAGGCAAGTGTCTAATATAGGGGTATCGTTAAGGCAATTGTCTAATATAGGGACCTCGTTAAGGCAAGTGTCTAATATAGGGACCTCGTTAAGGCAAGTGTCTAATATAGGGGTATCGTTAAGGCAAGTGTCTAATATAGGGACCTCGTTAAGGCAAGTGTCTAATATAGGGGCCTGGTTAAGGAAAATGTCTAATATACGGGCCGCGCTAAGGCAAGTGACCAATATAGGGGCTTCGTGTTGAGGCAAGTCTGTAAATACGTGCCTTGTTAAGGCAAACGGTTTATGTGCTTGTCTCATTAAGATAATTGGTGTATTGCATATATCAAATTGACTTTAGTAATGCAACTGCACATTGTATGATATGCCGTCTCTTTCTATCATATAGAGTGAAAGAGATAGCGATATAAAGATTCACTTTAGAAGAGCTCTATAGTTGTGACCGATTGGCTTTAAAATTGTATTACTAGATTAGAAACCACTAAGTAGTATATTCTAATTTAATTTATTTCTTAAAACACTATTTATTGACCAAAAGAAAATTAAAAGAACACAACTTACAATTATTAATGAAATAAAAATAAAGGTACAAACTCTTGGTCAAAAGGAAAAGGCTCAGCTGATGCGGCCTCCAGCTTGTCACTGAAGGCCGCGCTGGTTTTCAGCCTCCCCTAATTCTTATGTATTTCTAAGTTAAATTTTGCCTGTAATTTATTATCTTATTTGTTTAATTTTAATTAGAAAAGTACAAAAGTATTATTAAAAAAGACAATTGTTTTATGCAAAGGAATATATTTAATTTGTATTTATGTAATCTGTAAGAAATCTCATTGGTGTTTTTTTTTAGTTTTAATTTTTAATGTGATATTATTTTTTAGTTTTGATCTGAATGCAAGTAAGTTAAAATTATTTAATAATTGGATTTATTAGTAAAACCTCTAATAAGGGTTTTATTACAAACCAAATAAGTTAAATTTAAAGAGATAATGCGAAAAAGATAAAAAAAAATTCCCGAAGTCACTAGTATAAAATATAGTATTTATAGAATTGGGGTAAGCAGTATATCATATTTTTATATATTAAAAATACATTAGTTACTTAATTTATTTACTTAAGTTTTGTGTGATGTATCAGATAGTGTAAGCAGAAATACAAAAACTTTTGGCAGAGGCTTGAAAATTGATATATGTATTAAAACGATTTGTATGAGAATAAAGATACTTGAGAAATATATTTTGTTTTGTTAACTCATCTCTAATAACCTTAATGAAAATAATATATAATTAAAATTTACCTCTATTGAATTTTTTAAATGATATTTTATTTTATGTTTATATTTTTGAAACCTTTCGATATATCGAAGGTTAATAATCTTTTTTTAAGTATTTTAAACTGACCTACTCTACAAAAAGGTCGTTCAATATTTTTAATCTTTGTCATCAAATTCCTTTCAACGTATACAGTGTGTTAGGAAACGACACAAAAAATGTTCGCTTGTTCCTTGGCAGAAATAACATCTTTTTTTTAATAACTTACTGTCTAAAGTTTCTAGTTAATTTTTTCACGTTTCTCTATTTCAAAATAAATGTTTAATTTAAACTACGTTGACATTTCTTTACGCACATCCTGTATAGTTCGTAAATTACAAATGTCCCTTCACGTCGTCAGTCGCTGTTACTCCATCCGTGTTCGTAAGCTGCAAAGCTTCCCACGTGCTTATTATTTATTATAGTGATGTCATAAATGGAATCATTTTTCATAAATTCTCGAAATGTACTCACATACCTGTCGAGGTCACATTTCTTTAGACAAGACAGGTTTTTATCCCTTTCAAGCGACTTTAGTCTTTATGCTATTGTAATAAGGTTATGTTTTGATTAACATTGTTAGTTATACAAATTGCTAAACAAAACCACGTCTCATTGTGAAGTGTAAACTTTATTTTCTTTCGCAATTCCTTATTCCAATTCAATCGAATTTAACCTTTAAGGTAAAACAATAGATTTGATTATAGATTAAAATAAATAAATATTAATATAACACGTTTAAATAAGAATGCAACGCGCGCGTTTTATTTAAATGAAATCGTGCGTGCATTTTAATTTGTTTGGGTAATAATTCTCATAAGAGAATGGAAGGCGCTGATTGGTCGGAATATTTTCTTGAGTGACAGTCGTTTATTCGTCGAAGACGGGTTTGGTTGTGCGCTTGCGCAGTGGTTTGAAGTTTTTTGTGAATTTATACTTTTACGTGAACTTAAAGTGAATATAAAACGAAACTTTACAATATATATTTTTGTATATAATTTCATATAGAGAGTAATAATATTCAATTAGAAATAATTGATATTTGTGTGTAAAGAATTTCGACAGTGGCATTTTAGTTTGAATTCTTATTGGACTCCTGTACGATTGGTGAGTTCTAAATATATTTTTAATCTAGGATGTTTATATGTTTTTAATTTATATTACTGTCTATATTTATCTTTATATCTATACAAATGTAAATACATATAAAAACAATCGAAAAAACCAATGTCTAAAACGCATAGTTAACTGACAATTAAATTTGAATAAAGCACCAATAGCTCAAAGTTGTACTGACTAGAACGCGAGCTCGTGTGTTCAATCCTGTCATTTTCGGAATACAATTTCAAGCATAACTTGAAAAGCAATTAAAATAGACATAAGTGAATAATAATTAAAAACCTTAACAACTATGTTAGGATTATATAAATATCGCTGATTTTATTTATAAATTGAATATACTATCGCACACGGCCGTTTAGTAATTACATGTTATTCAAGGTCGATAGAGTATTTAAGTTATTGCTGTTTGGATGGATGTTAAAACGGTAATGGTAACTTCAGAACGGCTGCATGGGTCTTGAAATTTGGTTCAGATGCAAAATAAATAGACTACTAAATACGTTTTAATTCAGCGCAGACAGAGTCACGTGCTATATCTAGTATGAAAATAAATTATAACATCATTCATGTCATATTATAAATGCGAAAGTTACGATAGATGGATGGATGTTTGTTATCGTTTGTAGCCTAAACGGTTAAACGGATCTCCATTAAATTTGGCACAGGTTTAGAGCATAGTCTGGAAGAACACATAGGCTACTTTTTATTCTGGGAATAGTTACGGTTCCCGTAGGATTCATTAGTTTAGTTTTTTAATGTTTACTCGATCATTCTACAATGGTTTAGCATATCTTATTAAGATTTGGCACAGATGAAAAACAAAGTCTGAAGTACACATAGGATAAGAATCATCCCCGAGAAATATCCGGTTCCCGAGGGATACGTAGCTTTTTGTTATAATATTTGTACTCGTATAGTTCGTATGTTTTCTATTACCACGCGGACGAAGTCGCGGGTAACAGCTAGTAAGTAATAAAAACTACCATATACGGTCTTACTGCCGATCTGATTTTAATATTTTCCTAAAAACCTTGACATTTAAAAGGTTCTATTATTTCATATTAAATTATTCGAATGAGATTAAGGTTATAAATAACTATCGAAATAAACGTACAAACATATATCTATCTCTATTTTGTCAAAGAGAATGAGCGAGATGACACTTTTGGCTCAAAAATCAAATTTGACACGACATCGGAGGTCTTAGGCTATAAAAAGAATATGACTTGTGAAAAACCTTTATTGGGTAGTTGAAAGTGCAATTTATAGCTTAAGAATAAAAAATCGTAGGCTAAGTGTGTTAGAATCGCTTATATCACCTTTTAATGTGTATAAAAAAATTACTTTAATTCCGCAATAAACAAGGGTTGATATATGCTTTTGTGGTCGTTAATTAAAAGCGAATTATAAACTAGTTTTCGCCCTCGAATCCGTCCGCGCGGAATTAAATAAAACAAAAGCAAGTAGCTTATATGTTCTTTTAGACTATCCTCTACATCCATGCCAAATTTCTTCGAGACCCGATCAGCAGTTTAGGCTACAAACTCTAACAAACATCCATATAAAATTTCACATTTATAACGTTAGTAAGATTATGCGTAATATTGATCAACGATTAATTATATTTTTTTTAAAAACGTTTATTGGAAAGTTGCGTGAAAACTGACAACAACGGTAGCGTGAAGTTGTCATATTAATGTTTTTTAATTACTCAATTATTTTACATGCATATTGCGTGCAACGAAAATCTTAGTAGATCGTTATAAAGAGGTCACCATTCGATTTATTATCCCTGGATAGGGGTAGAGACAGTGGAAGTTTTGGTCTTTACTAGTTTTATAACGACTAGATATCTACCCGGACACCGTCGGTGTAAAAAAAACAAAAGCAAGCAGTTTATGGGTTCTTCTAGAATATAATATTTTACATCTAAGCCAAATGTTATCCCGATTCGTCTAATAAGAGTTTACAGCCTAAACGGCTGAAAAGTTTAGAGTCAATTTAATCATTGATGAGAAGGCGGATGAAATTGAAAACCTGCCTACCTTTTGTTAACACTGGTTGAAGTTTTTTAATATATTGTTGACGCTTTGCAGTTTTTCAAGATTAGACTCTGTTAGAGTCTAACAATCTAAACTTTCGCATTTATATTATTAGTAAGAAGTAATCATCCACTTGCCCTTATCCCTTACGGAGGGTCGGCACAGTATGTGCTGCTCTTCCGTACATCTCTATCAGCCCTCATATCCGAATCCACTCCTTTCTTAAGCATATCCTCTTTCACACAATCCATCCATACTTTCTTCTGTCTTCCTCTACCTTTGTAGCCATCCACATTCAATCAATACTTTCTGGTTTATGTCCTCGTCTCGTCGCAGAACATTATTATTAGTAAGAAGTAAGATTGTTATATGTTTTGATGAATAGTGTTAAGTTCTGAAAACTGTTTATTTATATTTAATAAGATGTAGATAAATAAAATAAAATGAAAGCCAGTCTCGTATGCCTGAGGGCAAGCAGTTAGCCAGTGCAAGTATAATTAAATCTTGTGGTTACTTTCAATTCCGCGGTAAGGTCGTTGTGAGAATGTCGCCCAAACGACAACCTGTTCTGCGTTCCCATTGCCGAAACACCTGTGGACATATTACTTTATCTTGTTGAGAAAACAGATAGCAATCAAGTAAGAGGAAACTCATACGTACTTCAAGAATATCATATTTTTAAATTCTGTCACCGAACGTTATCTTTACTATAGTATAAAGAGGAAAGATTTGTATTTTCCTTGTGAAATAACTTAAAAAATACTGGGCCGCTTTTAAAAAAAAATTCACAATAGGAATGGTAATTTATCTGGAAGTAACATAGGCTATTTTATTAAAGTTCAAGCCGTGGAAAAAGTTTGTATTTTTGTATTTAAAATAACTCAAAAACTACTGGGTCGTTTTTAAAAATTCCCTCCCAATTGAAAAGCTACGTTATCTGTGAGTTTTTAATTTCACGCGGGCGAAGTCGCGAGCAATATTAAAATATAATTACGCAGATTAAAAATTAACGAATAGCACTATTGACCGTTAAAATTATTTGACCCGAGTATAAGGGTGCACTTCCATTAGTCGTTAGCGCTATTGTTAATTTTTTCTTTTAATATTTGTTCATTAGTTTACAAGCTACGTAGTGGCCAGTTACATAATAAATAACTCAAACTTTTTAGGCCGTAACAATTACGTTTCCACTACAAAAATTCTATACACAACATATTGCTGTCTGAACTTTTTCAGAAAGAACAAGGGAGATAGCTATATTTTTCTACTGTGTGAGTACGTAAACCATAAGAATTCTTTTCCGCACGATAAATTCTTTATAACTTTCGTACACGGTGATTTTTTTTCCTTTCTGCGACTTTCGCCTTATGTAACATATTTATGTTAATTTTCTATATGAATTCATCTTTCTCTCTAGCTTGTAGGACGTGTTTTGAGTCTAATATTAATTTATTACTATACTTACGTCCGTAACAAAGGGGGTTAGCAGTGATTATGTACATTTAGCGTATGTCTATTACTTAAAATTTTGTTAATATATTTTATTTGTATTAAATTTATAAAGCTTTGTGTTAACTGAAAATGTTCTGTAATCGATAATCAACAATTTACATATATAATAGTAATGTTTCTGAAGTTTCCACTTATTTTGTCATTACGTAGCGATTTTAGTGTCAGGTCGATATGTTTCAACTGATTCAAACTCCAGTTATGTAGTTCAGAGACGCATTTCATGAAGTTATAGAACCAAAAACACACGCCAGGGAAACTGATCATAAGTCAGTTAAGTTTATACGTCAAAGAATTTATATAACCACTAGTTTTTGCTCGCAACTCCGTTTTCGTGGAATTAGAAAAAAAAGTATCCTATATGTTCTTTCAGACTATCCTCTACATCTATGCCAAAGTTAATCGAGATATTTTAACCGTTTAGGCTACAAACTCTAACAAACATCCATCAAAACTTTCGCATTTATAATATTAGTAAGATTGACGGAGACCCCATAGTTGTTTTATTGGTTGTAATTTTCTTAACCTCTCACTCTTTATTACAAAAGCGGATGTTGGCGATTGTTTAAAATTTGCGAAGGTTAAATATTACTAGGAGACGTTAGCATAGCTATATAAATAAAAAATTGTTTGTCCATGTGAACGAACTCTATGAATAGACCATAGATTAACAGTTATGTCGTCAAACCGGTCCGCAAGGAATCTACGACATAATATTATCATTTTATAGTTTATGTGTTAAAAGATTCTTCTATATGTTTTATTTATGGTAGTATCTATCTATACTATTATAATAAAGCGTAAACACACACTTCTTTGTTGCCTAAGATGTCAGCAATTACAGCATATTTTTGAATAATTCTTTTTTAATAAAAAGCACTACATTTACGTCATGCTTTAGGCTATTTTTAACGCCATTAAACATAGGGGGTTAATATTTTGGATAATATCCTTAATTTGGGAAAGAGACTATAAGTTGCTGCCAACATCAAGGAAGCAAGGTTGTCGTCATGCCATGTCATTTTGACATTTGTAATTGATAATTTGAAAAATGTAAACAATGAAATAAAATTTTCGTAATTCCATGCGGATGAAGTCGCACAGGAACAGCTAGTCTTATTATAATAAAGTGTAAATACACACTTCTTTGTTGCGTAAGATATCAGCAATTACAACGTATTTTTGAAAAAAATATTTTTTTAATGAAAAGACTATAAGTTGTTGCCAACATCAAAGAAGCAAGGTTGCTATGCTTTGACATTATGTCATGTCATTTTGACATTTGCAATTGATTATTTGACAAATGCGAACAATAAAATGATTTTTTTATAATTTTATGCGGATGAAGTCGCAGGGGAACAGCTAGTTACTAATATTGTAAATGTAAAAGTTTAAATGTATGGATGGATGTTAGTTAGTAGCCTAAACTAAACGGATCTCGATGAAATTTGGTACGTAGAGGAGTCTGGAAGGACAGAGTAAAGTACTTTGCCTAGAGTGGGCACACCTTTGACTAATCTATAGCAGAACTTGTGCGATTTTCGATTGTTTCGCAGCTCAACTGTTTAGTTGCACAACTAAACATCGAGTGTGCGCACCTCCATATAAGCTCATAGGAATCAAAGCGAAACTAAACAGTTGTGCCATAGTTTAGTCAAGGGAGTGCGTATTAAACTGTATGGTAGGTACAGATAGATGGCGTTAGCAGTATATTGTTACATGTTTTGAGAGCAGCGACTGTTCCCACGCACTTGATGTTTATCAACACTGTCTTCTGTTCTAGCAATGTATTAATAACTATTATAGTTAATGATAATATTATTAATTTGTTATAATAATGGCAGTGGCTGAACACTAAGAAGGAAAAGCGAAAGACTACCCTTAACGGATGAGAAGATAAATGATAGTATAAGTGGTAGCTTTAAGGGCGGATTCAGCTTTGGCACCAGGGAGGGGTCATATAGGTACAAATTTTCGATGCGTTCCCAAACTGTTCCAATCATACAAAATTATTATATTAAATAAATTAAATATTGAGGGTATGTAGTTACATAAAATCTGTGTGGTGACAAAATATAAAATAATAATATTACGTTCAATCAGTGGTCCACCTAAGTCCTGGTACCAGCTCGGGGGGGTGGAGTCATGAAATGAATTGAATGAATTTTATCTGCGCAATACAGAAAACTAATAATTAACGCTTATATTGTTTATTTTACGTCTTTTTTAAATACCTGCCGGACGAAGTCGCGGTAAAAGCTAGTTAACAAACCGATGGGTGTCTTAAGTAGCGGCTAGAGGGATGGGAAAGCTCCTTCCTAGATCTAGCTTAGACTATAAGCGACTGGTTAAAACCATGTAACAAATCTTGTACTCGTGTACACTCACACACATAGTTTTGTAATATGTTAGCTGCATTCCTTTGTGACACTACGTGATGCTGTAATACAAGTAATTTTGCTTATAGGTTTAGATATATCACGTACTAAAAACTAGGTAAATTATCTTGTTCCACCAAAGACTCTAAATGAATATTCAGATAAGTTTCTGGTTAAATATATATGCACATAAATATGTAAGATGTATGTATGTACAATACTAACTATCGCCCTCGTAACCGTCTGCGCAGAATAAAACTTAGTCTATCTGTATTTCTAGATTACGGTCTACATGTGTAACTTCCAGATCTGTTGGGCACTTCTAGAGATACATAGTAACAAACATCCATCATTCCATCTAAACATTCGCATTTATAATATTACTAAGTATTATGCCGTAACAACATAAATAAAAAAAAAACATACAGACGAATTAAGTACCTCCCTCTTTTGGGAAGTCGGTCAAAAATTATTACACTTTTATTTTGATGATTTAATTTGAACAATTTAGATAAAGGAATCATAGTCGCCTTGATATCTGACTTTCCTCTAGGTAATTAAAACCTTCAATTCAATTTAGGTTAGTCTAGGTAGCTATATTATTTTCATAGCAATATACCTTAAAACATATTATTAATCGGTTTAAAATGAAGTAAAACCCACTAACAATTTTAAAACCGAGTTCAAAGTATTGTCTCCACAATCTATTAGCAATGTTCATTATAAAAGTAAAAGCAGAAGCCTAGAGAAAGGTTCGTCGTCCAGCCGACATAGTACGCATCACAATGGACATCACTAAAGTCACCAGAAATCTTACATTCCGACGGACAGTCCCCTATTCTTACATAACTTATATTACTGTCAGCGATTCCGTACGTATAGAAATATATCATAGCCCATGCGTCATTCTATATTTTAATCTATCTCTGTTCAAAATTTCATACAATATTATTTATCCCTTCTAGAGTTGTGTGGTAATAAATATCTACTCATCTATTTAAAACACAGGTCTTATCAAATCAGCTAGTAATGTAGTCGGATATTTTCGGATACATTTGCTTATCTAATTGATTTTTTTTGTTCTCTTCTATAATCGACGTTCATTTCCAAATTGATTGACAATGGGTATCTACTTGTCCTAATCTTTTATATACCATATGATGGTCACCTTAGTGGCATTACACACGTACGAAGTCGTGAAGGATCGCAGGTTTCACATACCTGCCGACCTCTGGTGGCGATGCCGTAAAGCATAGCACGTTCTACCAATACATCACTCGTTTACCTTGATAACAACATAACCTTTATTGTACTTAAACTGCGACTTTCTTCATACGGAATTAAAATTGAATTTAGTATGCACTATTCCAGACTGTAATATATAAAGGAATAGAGTTCAAATTTTCTTGATACGTTCTACGGTAATTCATCCGAACAGTCGAATTTAAAACATTTCTAACTAGCTGTCGCTCGCGACTCCGTCCGCGTAGAATTAAAAAAAAGCAAGTAGCTTGTGTCCTTCCAGAATATGCTCTACATCTATCCCAAATTTCATCGAGATCCGTTCAGTAGTATAGGCTACAAACTCTAACAAACATCCATCCATCCATTATATTAGTAAGATTCATCATCATTGGATGAAAATTGTGATAATGCCCCTTTTCGTACAAGGAAAGGAGGAAAAGATAAGACAGGAGAGGGAAAGCATAGGTTGACATCCTCTGTGCGCCACCCTCCTTCATCAACGAATTTCGGATGTATCTTCTAACGGCCTAAACTAAAACGCATCTTGATTACTAAGGACCTGCCCCAAATTGTAAATTGTCAGTTAACAATACAACGTATAAAATATTTTGTTAGATCAGTTATTTTATTTATTTATCAGATTTTGTTACCATATCTGACGGTGACGTCATTTTTAAGCTATCTGAGCCTCTATCAGTCAGTGTGGTGGGATAGGCCCTTAGCTAAGCTAAGGAATTTAGAGTTTAAGCGTGGCTTTATCATTTAGAACGCTGTTCCATATTTAAATGTTTCAGTGTACGGCCCTAAGGGCAGCTGTTACTTCCCTTTATAGAATACCAGTTGCCGTGCTCGTTATTACTTACCAACATTTATGAAGAAAGTTTATTGTGGAAGCAGTATACAATAATCAAATAGCGTTGTTATCGCCGCCAGTACTGTGACGAGAGAAAGTGTTTCGTTGACGAAACTGTTATTGTAACAGATAATCAAATACCATTTGCATTATAATAGCTAAGCTAGCTTTGCTTGTAACTTAGTTCGCGCAATAAAAAGACTTAGTAAGTAAGCCTAGTTCTTCCCGATTATGTTCTACATCTGTGGCAAGATTTTTCAAAATTATTTAACTCGTTTCGGAGATAATCCATTCATACTTTCGAATCTTAATAACATTATAAATGCGAAAGTAGATGGATGGTTAGAGTTTGTAGCCTAAACTGAACGGACGCGATGATTATTTTTTTTATAATATAAGGTGGCAAACGAGCAAGCGGCCACCTGAATCCACCGAAATGGAAAGCAACCGCTGCCCGCTGCCCATAAACATCCGCAATTGCAGATGCGTTGCCGACCCTTGATTGACGGAGGAGGAGACGCACATAAAGAGGACATATCCACTTCCTATGTGTCTTATCCACCGTCAATTCCACTATTCCTTCCTATCCCTTCCTCTTAAGAAAAGGGTGAAAAGGGAAAGGTACTAAAATTAGGTCTCCGGCACCACACTCATCAAACGAAACGCGGAATTGCTTCACGTCACGCCTTTCTGTGTGGTCGTGGTATTACACCGGGGGAGCCGACTCATTCGTTCGAAGATGTAAAAGCGGGCTCTACCACTGTTATAGCATAAATGTACAGGATAGTCCGAAAGAACACATAGGCTACTTTTTTTTATTCCATTAGTATAGAGTTGTGAGTGTTAGTTAGTTTTTATTATTAGTAAGAAGTATTCATCAGGAAATTATTATTATTTTTTATAATATAAGGTGGCAAACGAGCAAGCGGCCACTAGAATCCGCCAAAATGGCGAAGCGACCGCTGCCCATAGACATCCGCAATTGCAGATGCGTTGCCTACCGTTATACGACGGAGGAGGAGACGCACATAAAGAGGATATTTCCCCTTCCTATGTGATGGATATGTGGATGAGTAATTAAAACAGCGCTTGCTTGGTGCAGACTGGTTTATTCACGTCACATAGACGCAGTCGTCGGGCGCAGCCGACCGTTCCTCTTTAGGCAAGGTACACACGCATACATAACACTATGCATCTCCTGCACCGTCAAATCCACTTCCACTTCCCAACCTCTCCTTATAAGAAATCCACGGTTATAAACGTTATTCTTCAATGATCAAGATATATGAAACAAAAGACTTGTCATTTGTTAAGAAATTCTTTGCAATGAATACAATAATATTAGCATAGCTCTACTGGCAACACTCGGTGCAGCGGCTGTCTGAACTGAACCAGAGTTTTAATAACATCTTTGTTTTAACGGGAATCTTTATTGTTTGAAATGTAATATTTTTTAACATACAATAGATACCACACGGAAGGTCGTGTTTTGAGTTAATCTATACTAATATTATAAAGAGGATTTGTATTTTTGTATTTATTGAAATAAATCAAACTTCTAGGCCGATTTCAAAAAATCTTACATTAAAAAGCTACGTTACCAGTGTGTAATAGGCGGTATTTTTTCTATTTCACACAAGCGAAGACGCGAGCAATGGCTAGCTAAAATTAATAATGTTATAATCAAGGTTACACACCAAGGTAACTATAAAGAATGTCATTATTAACTTTAAAATATTACCATTTTATTAAAATTATAAATGCGAAACTTTATATGAATTGATGTTTGTTTGAGTTTGTAAATTGCTGAACGGATCTCAAATAAATATGGCATAGGAAAGGTAGTTTGGAAGAACACAAAGGCTCCTCTTTAATTCCACGACTGAAGTTGCGGGCGAAAGCTAGTGTCAAATAAAAATTAAAGATATTCAAGATATAGACAGGACAATACAAATCAAAATGTAAAACACTCGTACCTCTATTCAACCACTCTAGTTTAAGCTCTACTAGGGCTCTGAGCGATATTTCTTTATTCCCCTTTTATTTTCCATCGACCCATCGCGCCCTACCCAACAGCTGGTACTGATTGTCACTACGACAATAACTTTAGTAAGTTAAAGATTTCATTGTTCAGTCGAACTGCACAATTGACTGAAGATGTGCAGACAAAATTTAGAAAATTCCCTTCACCGCTTTCGTTTTAACTGTGGAATAAGATTGCAGAGAAAAAATTGAAAATATGTTTATAGGGAAATGTGTGGAACGTCCGCTCTATAACATTGTAATGCTGTCTAAAAGTGAGGTTAGAATTTAGTCTGCGTTTTACGTGATTTATGGTTTTCATTATGCAATAAAACGATTATACAATAAAAATTGCAAAATTCCGAAGATCCCTCCGTGTTTAACAATTTTATCCACGTCTCGGATAGTTAACGGAAAGTTTTACGTAACCGTAGTTACGGAGGTTTAAATAACTAGTGGTTAACGAGTTGTTCACGGAAATACTCTCAACGACAAATATGTTAACTTGGTTAACATAAAAACTTGTAGTTGATTTGACTGCAAGGAAATTCTGTTTGTATCTGAATCTGAATGTAGAATAACAAAATTGAGAAATCGGTTTCGATTTACTTTTAATTAATAAAAGACGATTCTTATTTGAAACTGTACATGTATACTATTACTGTCATACTAATCATACTAATATTATAAATGCGAAAGTTTAGATGGATGGATATTTGTTAGAGTTTGTAGCCTAAACTGCTAAACTAATTCGATGAAATTTGGTGTAGATGTAGAGGATAGTCTGGAAGAACACATAGACTTTGGGTTTTTTTTATCCACGCGGACGGAGTCGCGGGCGAAAGCTAGTAATATTATAAAGAGGTAATTTTGTATTTTTGTATGTATTGAAATAACTCCACTAATGGGCCGATTTTAAAAATTCTTTCACTGTTAGAAAGGTAATTTATCAGTGAGTAACATAGGTTATTTTTATTTCACGCGGACGAAGTCACGAGCAACAGCTAGGCATTTATGATTTGATATCTAACAACCTAATGGGATCTTTTTCTGACGTTTTCAACTATGTTCTTTTGTTTTTCATCAGAGATTACGCTTCCATCTTTCTTTGTAACCTAAGAGTAGCTTGAAAAACTTGTATAAATATCACTTGTTTCTTAGTACTCACAGCGTACAAGTTTCACAAATATAAACAATGCATAACGTACTAGTTGCTACACTAGGGTTGCCACTTGTCAGAAAGACCACAATTATTCCAGTTTCCATAGTATACAAATTAGGGATTTGACATAAACATATTTTTAGCAAAGTGATGTAAAACAAATGAATCGAGATTTTTGGGCGTCCGTTAATCTGGGTCACTGGTCTCTGTTAAATAGATAGGTCATTGCTTGGAAGTGATATTCTTTGCTTAGTTTTTATTAAAAAAAAGCCTATTGATATTTAATTCTATCTTTATTATCATGTTGAATCATCACTACTGTTAGGGTCAGTAGATGTAAAGTCATTATAGATTATTTGGCTTTCGAAGGTAATGCGATCGTCGTTTGTTTTTGGATCAGTCTTCGGAATAATTTCCTTTTGAATTTGCCAGCCCTATTCAAGTGTAACCTGAATGGACGCATGCCTCTCGCTTGCGTCACGCGTGCCAACCTAAGAAAAAAATGTCCGACCGACACAGAAATCCGTTTCGTAACTAATAGTAGTTTTATAGAGATTTATCCAACTGTTATTATTGCTTAATTTTACGTTATCATGGGCTTCGTGTGACGTAAAGATGTTTCTGATTTATGGGAGTTTTAGGTTATGTAAGTTTTTCCGGTTAATAAACTGCGGAATCTTACAGTTAGGTATTTATCTGACAGCAACAGATAGCCATCATTAATTTAAATGTCCGAAACGTTTTACCAACCTTACAAAAAAAATCCCAACTACTTTAGTATGAAGGGATTCAAACCATAAACATACCTGAGTGACCTTCACTTATCTATGGTTAATAACCTCAAAATGTATAAAACAATAAAAAGTATAATAAAAAAGCAAACAGGTAAAACGATAACCAATTCAATCACATCAATTACAGCAATTAATTTATTTATTAGCTTATTATATATAGCTTGTGTAAACATCAAACAACTTAGCGAAACATATTCACTTAATGTAAGCCAACTTTAAGTTTATTGCTGTCAAGCGACCTCTAGTGTGTAATTCTTAAATTGAAATACTATTTCGACTTACCTTTTTACCGTCGACTTGGTTGCGACAGAAATTAAAAGTGTATACCACACCTTAATTAGCCTAGATTTAATACGACGAAATAAAAATAAATTTAACGCATGAAGTGCTTTCGTAACTTGACTAGCAGTACCCCGCGTATTCGTCTGCGTGATATTCAAAATGATATGCCAAATTTCATCGAGATCCGTTTAGATTACAAACTCTAAGAAACATCTACCATCTAAACTTTCGCATTTATAATATTAGTAATAATTTAGATTTATCATCTAGATATTAAAGTAAACATTTTATTAGTTTTAAATATCATAAATTCAATATGGAATAAAATTATTTAAAATGGTTCATAATTTAAGCTATGTTTGGCGTTTTCATCACCGACATGTCTTACTTACTCCGTCGGAAACCGTTTAAAATATTAATGTATATTGCAATCGTCATGTATCGTAAATTACAAACAAATGTATTAATTTGTTAAAGTTAATTGGGTTAATTCAAGTAAATCTCCATACATGAGTCGACGAGATGTTTGCTCTAGATATGTAAGGACGGCCGGTTAATTAGTTACTAGTAAAGGACCGGAATAACTAGTGGAAATCCATTAAGTACATAAAATTATCTATGTATTTAACTATAGTTAGTACCTACTGACTTTTTTTTATAATATAAGGTGGCAAACGAGTAAGCGGCCACCCGAATCCACCGAAATGGAAAGCGACCGCTGCCCATAAACATCCGCAATTGCAGCGCTGCCTACCCTTCATTGACGGAGGAAGAAACGCACATAAAGAGGACATTTCCCCTACCTATGCGTCTCC
The DNA here is from genome assembly GCF_000836215.1 of Papilio polytes. Taxonomy (NCBI): domain Eukaryota; kingdom Metazoa; phylum Arthropoda; class Insecta; order Lepidoptera; family Papilionidae; genus Papilio; species Papilio polytes. The sequence goes on along the minus strand of NW_013525369.1, from coordinate 1,916,275 downwards.
TCCACCGTCAAATCCACTTTTCCTTCCCATGCTTTCCTCTTAAGAAAAGGGTGAAAAGGGAAAGGGACTAAAATTAGGCCTCCAGCACCACGTTCATCAGACGAAACGCGGAATTTTTACCACTTCACGCCTGTTTTCTGTGTGGTCGTTGTATTACGCCGGCCCATTTGTGCAAAGATGTTAAAGCAGGCTCTACTATATTCGTAACATTGTAATCTATTTATTACCTTTAAGCTGTTGCTCGCGACTTCTAACTTGAATTTTAAAAAAATAATTAAAAACATAGCCTATGTTACTCACTGACGTAGCTTTTTAATAGTGAAAGAATTTTTGAAATCGGTTCAGTAGTTTTTGAGTTATTTTTATACATACAAAAATACAAATCTTTCCTCTTTATAATATTGGTATAGATATAGGGTATAAACTAGGCAGTGCCGATGTTAGGATAAGGCGAGTTGGGACGAATAGCTAGTGGGCCTTAGACGTATGAAGGGGCGCCATAAGTTAGGTTGAAAGTTTTAACTTGAAACTATGTTAAAAATATTACAGGCTTTTTAATTCGTCAGTATGTTGTTTTTTGACCGACTTCCTAAAAGAAGGAGGTACTCAATTCGTCTGTATGTTTTTTTTATGTGTGTTACGGCATAACTCCACCGCTAGTGGACCGATTTTGACAATTCTTTTTTTATCCGAAAGGTAATGCTTGTAGGTGGGTCCCATTTTTTGTTTGATTTTTTAAATCAGACGTTCAATTTTTAAAATTCGAAAATTCGAGAATTTATGATGACTGGCCGTTTTAAAAACATGTTTACTTAATATTATGTAAATTACAGAAAAAAAACTTTACGGTCTTACTTAAAAACTATAAAATAAGAACAAAATTGATTTGTCGTTATTTATGTAAATTTAATTTAGCAACTTGTAAAGTTTCGACACAAACTTGTTGAGCCACAAACAATTTTTAGATGTACTTTTAGCAATAAGTATAAGTAATTTATTTTTTATCATTACTTATGTGAAAAATATGTAAACATAAAAAAAGTACTTGCTTAGTTGATAAAAAATCGAACAAGCCTAAAAGGAAATAAAACGCGATTCTCAAAGTTACTAATATTATAAATGCGAAAGTCTGGATGTATGTTTGTTAGAATTTGTAGCTTAAACGACAGAACGGATTTCAATGAAATTTGTCATAGATCTAAAGGATACTCTGGTAGAACACATAGTCTACTCACATTTGTATTCCTTAACCACGTGGAGTCGCGGGCGAAAGGTAGTTGTATCATAAACTTCATATTTCAATGCGAAAGTTTGAATACAAACTCTAAAGGCCACCTGTAAAACATATAGATATCTCTGTTTTCTTTATACATAAAGATAAAGATGTATATATTGTTGTTACAACGCAAATTTAACGTAAAAGTTTCACGTTAAAGTAAAATAGAGTTACAAAAAATTCGAACAACAAAAATAACCAATTATTGCATTTAATTTCTATCAATTTGATATTAAAGTTAAATAAACACTTAGCAAACTGTAACTAAAGTCAAATTAAACTATTGCAAATTTATTTCGTAAACAATTTCGCTTACGGAACATCACAAGTTCTCTGAGAATAGATTGAGAAACATCGACCCCAAAGACCTGCAAAAACTAATTGTTACATACTTTGAACTTTATTACAATACAATAAGGTTCAATTTCAAACAGACTGATTATTTTACTTAGATGATTTCGTCGATGGTATCACCTTATGGTAAAAAGTATGGTGTAGACATTAACCTGTTTGTTTCTACTAAAAAAACTTATATAAAACATAAGAGATATTTCAATAAGTTTTAAATAAACCTAAAGATATAACTACTATGAAAATATCTGTACATTTTATGGTTGACTAGCTTTCGCCCGCGAATCCGTCCGCGTGGAATTAAAAGTGAATAGCTTATGTGTTCTTCCTGACTATCCTCTACATATATGCCAAATTTCATCGAAATCCGTTCAGCCGTTTAGGCTACAAACTCTAACAAACATCCATCCATCTAAACTTTCGCAATTATAATATTAGTAAGATTTATGAAAATCACTTTAATAAAAACCTAAGAACTATGCGATTGAAGCGATCTTCGAATTCAAATGTACTAAACATATTCTATACACGTTTTTGTCCTGCTTTTTAAAGGACAAATGACTACATTTAGAATAATTCTTTGTGGATGTGCAACGCGACCTCGGATTCAAACCTGCTAATCTGCAGTGACGACATGACACGTCTGTGTGGCCCTAACACGTAACACCGAATCACATTATGTTAATTATGCAGCTATCGCCCGCAACTCCGTACGCGTGGATATAAAAAAGTAAGTAGCCGTGTTCTTCCAGACTATCTTTACATCTATGACAAATTTCATCGAGATCTATTCAGCCGTTTAGGATACAAACTCTAACAAACATCCATCTAAACTTAAGTATTTATAAGGTAACCCGAACGTTTTGTAAGTAGGGAACATCAGCGACTTTGTCCGCGAGGAATTTAAAAAAAAATCTATCTCTTACAATTTTCATACACATCTGTGTTGGAGTGTTAACAACATAAAAAAATTATAAAAAATACTAAACGATCTCCCATACATCGATTCTAGTAAATGTCATTGTCCTGTGTAAAAACAATGAAGCTTTGTTTCAATAAAGTGTAAAAAGGTGGGAAAATATCGAAGGAAAATATTTCTTAGAAAAGAAAAACGTAACCACGAGTAAAACAGCTTATAATGTCGTGTGTCTTTGATGGCTTGTACTTTATTAGACGAACTTCACCTCGTAATACCAATAACCAACTAGAGGATAGGCTTGCGCAAACAACCGTTTAATAATAATAAACAATTATTTCGTTCTATTTCACACAGACATACATAAAATCTGTTGTTTTAATGCGGACAAAACATTCGAACGAATGTAATTTTTTTGGTTGAACACCATCAGATTCCTTAATTGTACTATTATTATTACACGTACAAGTCTAATAGTGATCACGTACAAGTTATAATAGTGATGTATTTGTGTCAATAGTCAGTAGAAGTGACTAAGCGACAGGAATCCAGTCGACACTGCAAAGGACGCGGCCCGATCGCTTATAATTTGGATGTTTTAGTGAAGTGCCAGCGTGTATTATCGAAGTAATATATCGACAAGCAATAAACACCAATATGTATTGTTTTTATTTGGATAAAAAATGTAGTTACCAACCTTATATAAGGTTTTGATGTTTCTGATAAAGTGTTGTTGAGACTATAAGATCAGTTCTTGGAAGCGTTAGTGATGAGTGAGACAGAGATATCTGACTCAGTGAGAGAGAAAAAGACAAAGTATACAAGCAACTCAATCAATCGATAACAAGGTAACATCACTATCTCTATGGAAGTAACTCCAATATCTGCATTACGATTAGGGCTGTCAACGTTCAATTAACATAAACTTAAACGCAGGGAAAAAACAAGATCTGCCAGATTTGTTAGATCCTTGACCCCTTGGCGGACGACGTAAAAAACGCCGTCGAACCTTTTTAGTCCATAAAAACAGACAACCAGTGTCTTGTTTCAACCCAATTTGACCCGAAGACATCGATATCAAAACCGTAAATCAAATGTGTACATCAAAAACTTGAAGAATTGTGGTCAAATTCTAAAAAGTGGTAACCCTAATCGCAGAACTAGAATGCAACCTCTATGATAGGACATGGCTTCATACTTACATAGTGACTTTAGATTTTTTCTAACATACATTTGAATATCTTTTTGAAATGTTAGACAACTTTTACTTTTATGTCTTGTTTTGTTTTTGTGTCTCATTGTTAAACATTGAACTGTACTATTATAACTATTTGGTAGCTATTTCTTGTCTATACTTCGAAAGACCCGAGAAAATTCTGCTGTTTTTGAGATTATACGGAACAAATGGGGACACATATAGACAAAAAGCAACAAAAAACCGTTATACGTTACGCATTTACATTAGACACTTCAGTTTTATTCATCCAGGGTTATTTTAATTTTAAACCGTCGTTTCAACATCGAAATACCTCATCCAAAACCAGTTTCTTAATTCATCTTTATGCAACAACATGAATTATTACGATCATTAAATAAAACTTCATTCACAACTACCCTTAACCTCTAGGATTAGAGTTCAAAATGTAATTTGTTTTTTATAACGACCTGTCAGCAGATATCTTAAAGCTTTATATTTTATCAAAACCACAATCAGCTTTATTCTAATGAGAATAAAGTGCAAAATGCATTGACCTTAGATACGAAAGTACAGTCATCTTTCATTGCTAAGTTCCACTTAAAAACAATATTCATTTGTGCGTTTGGACGCTTTGAAACTATTAACATTGGTTAAAGTTGTAATAATAAATTTTTCCACATTAAATAGGGATGCAACAGTCATAGTGAAGTTTTTTGCTTGTTTCTCTATAACTGGAATACCGTGAACGAAGGTGACTGTACATTTTATAACTCGTAGTGTTAACAATATCTTATGTAAGAGCTAAGGTCACTCTAAGGTCAATTTGTACTACGTTTCGGATATTTTATTAGCATTTCGTTAACCAAGGAGGTTTTATAACTGCAGTCGCATGTTTTTATTACGTAGTACAATTCATAAATGGTGTGAATTTAATTGAATCGATCGAGAAACTATAGAAATAAAATTTTATTGAATTATAACGACTTTATCGCGTTGAATGTAACTTAGATATTGTATTCATTAAAAGATCTTTTAGTTTATTTGAAAAGGATTTTTAATTTTTCTTACTTAAAAATGAAAACTTATTGTATTATATATATTGTATATTGTATTGCAAACAAGATATCGACACGTAATAGAAACATTTCTATCAATTTTCCTTGGCTATGCGGTTTATGTCACGCAGCCGCTCGTGATTATTTGTGTGAGCAAGACTTCCAGACAGCATGAACTTATAAACGTAGATATTATATCTATAAGATAAGTAAAAGGTAATAGAATTGTCTAATGAGGGCCTGTCCCACCAAAATTGTAAATTGTCTGAAAACAATCCAGCGTGTAAAATATCGTATTTTGGTAATCTATCTGACAGTGACGTCATTTTCAAGATATCTGAGCCTCTATCTGCCAGTGCTGGGACAGGCCCTTAGTATTCTTTTTTAAACAGTAGTTACATATATTGTTCATTTCAATCCAGTGTCTAATTTAAGTAAACACATGTGTCATAAGTCATAAGACAAAGTACAATTCGAGTTGAACAAAATAATTTGTCTTTATTATTTTACGAGCTACAGCGCCCTTTATTGTAAATATCTATTTATTTGTGCATAAGTACACACTGTAGGTTTCAAATATTAACACCTACTTAGTTAAGTTAGATCCGTCCTTGCTTAAAGTTACGCGAGCGTGGGCGGTATTGTTTGTTAACCTCATTCCACTTAAGTGATGTCTTAACATGTTATTCAACATACAAAACTTGACAATACTTAACGTTGTAAAAATCACCTACCTCCTCTTACAATAAAAATCTCCACTTTTATTGAACCCTCATCACGGTACAGTCCTAAACTTAAGGTTTCTTAGGTATTCAACTCATTTACTAAGTAACTATTTTAAATTAACTAAAACGTATATCTGTACTAATATAATGAAGCGTTAACACACACTACTTCGTGGCTTAGGATGTCAACAATCTAACCATATTTTTGAATAATCGTTTCTTATAAAAAGCGCTATATTTACGAAAAACTTTAGGCTATTTATTTTCACGCTATTAAACTTAAGGGGTAAATAAATTGGAAAAAACCTTCATGCTAGCAAGGGATTTTAAACTACAAGCTGCCAAAAATAAGGAAGCAAGATTATTATGGTAACGGTAATTTAGACATTTGCATTTGAGAATTTGACAAATGTAAACAATAAAATAAAATTATTTCAGCTAGTATGATATACAGGATGGGCTACACCTGGTATTGCAGGAACTAAAAGAAAAAAATCTCTGCCGTTTTAATCATAAAAATCCAAATTCCCTTACATAGTCGAACATAAGCATATATCGCCTATTGAGCTGTGGCCATGTACTAACTACAAGTTACTGCAGACAATATTCCGGTTATAAATATTAACAATTTATTTATGATAATCAGGTTTCACTTTCGGATTTATTATGTTAATTAACGAAACAGGTTCATACAGGTTTCAAATTATCCGTTAAGGGCAACTTGTGTTGACTTAATTTGGCTTCAGTAAATTTGTTCTTAACCAGACTTATGCTCGGTTGCTGTTTTTCTAATTATAAACCCCCTAAGTGTAATAGCGTGAAAATATATAGCCTAAAGCGTGTCGTAAGTGTAGGGCTTTTTATTAAAGTAAGAATTATTCAAAAACAAGCTGTGATTGCTGACATCCTGCGCCACGAAGAAGTGGGTGTTTACGCTTTATTATATTAGCATTGAAAATAGAAATAAAAATATGTATATAGATTACCTAGTGATTCATTAGTGTTAGGTATTAGTTTCAACGGAGTATAACTCACGTTACTTCGAAAACGCACACAATAACACTAACGAATGTTTAAAAGTATCTGGGAAACCGGTCAGAATAGTGACAAGAGTCCATATTCTCTGCTTACACCATTCTCGATTTCGCCTTGACGTAAATGCAATAGTATAAATCTATCAGTTAAATATGTTCATATGGATACTGTTTTGACATACGGTGAGGTCGCAGTTTTATAAAGTAAACTTATAGCAGGTTGTTTTGTATTCAAAGGACGTCCACCGTGGCATTCTGTATAAGGAATGACTGCTAACAAAGGTACCTTTATAATATACGACACGGATACGATACGACTAAAAGTTTGTATGATATTCTGTAATTAATAATTTACTTATGCTTCTATTGTGAATAGAAACGTCTCGTGTCCGTATAGTGTATTCAAAGTGGTCTCTATCTTGCGTCACATCGGAAGAACAACTAAAATGATTCCCATTTTAGTTGCAACGACGATAACAATCACGATTTTATGCTACTCGATATTGGAATATGTCACGTACCTTTGATAGAATATTGTTAAAGCACCTACAGTTCTGACAGTTTACAGAACAGTAGGAATCTGCAGCTGAAACTGTGTATAGGTAAGATTTTAACTATCAGTTGTACTGTTCAATTTAAAGTCTTGTTCACACGCATATTAACTGATCAGTTCGGCTGTGTAATGATTCCTTGTCAATTCTTTTCAAACTCTTTTATACGTATCTTTATATGAATAAGGACGTGATCTCTATGTATCGTGAGTTCACAAATTATACATAATCACGTTTAACCGTGACACGAAGTCGAAGTCGTGTCGTGTGGTAGTGGACATGCGCCCTCTAGTGTATGCAGCGGAAACGATGGCCATAGTATACGGAGGTTGGATATCATTGTTTATAGCTAACGTTCACTTCCGTTGACGAACTTTAGGTGTATTTGTTACTTTATGGTTTTACAGTTATTTAAGGGCAGGTTTTCACTGTCTGATACATTCACCTATTACGCTAAGTACTTCAAATTAGCGATGTAATACGGCGCTAAGAAGTATCTACATAAAGATAACATATTGTGGAATACAGAGTCGTAGACACTAAAGTAGTTAGTTAGACAGTATATCTGTCAGGCAGGTTGTAACTAATGCAATTATTTTGTTTAACCAACATTATGATTTGAATTTTTGGAATCTTACTTCTTACTAATATTATAAATGCGAAAGTTTTGATAGATGGATGGGTAGATGGATGTTTGTTAGAGTTTGTAGTCTAAACTGTGGAACGTATTTCGATGAAATTTGGCATAGATATAGAGGATAGTCTGGAAGAACACATAGGCTACTTTTGGTTTATTCCACGCGGACGGAATCGCGGGCGAAAGCCAGTAACATTTAACCTTCAATCTTCATTACTTCTAAGATATACAATATGTTACACACATAGTAAATTCACGTAGCTGTTTGGAAACAATAAGAGATAGTGATCACTTACGCCTTCACTCGCATTGTCTTACTATCTAGTAATTGAGGTTAGTTTTTAACTATATAGCTAATTTATAAATATACTAGTTGTTCCCGCGCGACTTCATCCGCATGAATTATGAAAATTTTATTACATTGTTTGCATATGACAAGTTCTCAATAGCAAATGTCAAAATGACATGACAACAACCTCGCTTCCTTGATGTTGGCAGAAACTTATGGTCTCTTTCCCACATTAGGGTTTTCTCCAAAATATTTACCTGCTAAATTTAATGGCTTAAAAATATATAGCCTAAAACGTGACGCAAATGTAGGGCTTTTTATTAAAAAAATAATTATTCAAAAATATGCTGTAATTGCTGACATCTTAGGCAACAAAGAAGTGTGTTTTTACGCTTTATTATAATAGTATAGATTTACAAACAATCTTAATAACTATAACATAACCTTACCTTATAGAAGTCGACAGACGCTTCGTTATACAGATGAACATCTTCATACATGGCGGCCATATTGATTTTATATTTTTAATTATTTCGTGATTGTATGATAAAATGTAATTGTGTTGTTTTGTTAGGACAACTAATGTTAAACAGTTATAGGAAATAGTGATTTAATATAAATATTTAAGAATTAACGAGTTTTAGGGCAGAATAGTGCAGTCTATGGTAAACATTTTCTCGTTTGAATTGGCAAGAAATATATTCTAACCTATAATAATTTTGTAAAACTCGGTTTCAACACACTTTTTATCTTATTTTATAAGAAATGAATAAATGGAACACCGGTATATATCTTTTATTTGTGTTTTTAAAGACATTTTTCGTATTGATTTTATTACACATGCATATAATGAAATCCTAAAACGTTCCGTGGGTGACATTGACATAGTTACGTCATAAAAAGCCTTCTCACGCGTAATTCGATTTCTACAAACATACTAACTTTCGTTGATAATTTCTGTTCCTCTTCTACATAAAACGCGATGGTTTCGCTTTCTCAATGTATTTGGAATTTCAATTATTATGACGCCATCTATTGTTGAAAAGCGGGAACATTAACGGTTAAGTAACAAGGCCATCTTTGTTTACAAAATTTAACCAACTTATTGCGAATTTTACAACTAAATTATAATAAAATAATAAAAATTAACATACACGTTAAGCGTTTTGTAAAAATAGTTTGAACAAAGTAATCAAAATATTATTAAAAGTTAAAAAAATCTGTTTTTATGCCTTATAATTGTTTGTTTCACTTTTTTTAAAATATTCTATTTGCAATATTTACAAATGTTACACACAAAAGCGAAAGTTTATGTTGTTGAATAAACAATACGTGTTGTAAGTGATAATCGTTCGACAGCCGCGTAACAAACTTGTCAATGGACTTACATGAATTAGAATAAACGTTTCACTTTCACAATGAACGATAATCTCACTAAAGGTTTGCTCAATGTACTAAGTGTTTTTCGTGACTTCGACCGCGTGAAATTAAAAAATAATAGAAATATGTCCCCTATGTTATTAACTGATAACGTAGCTATTTATAGGTGAAAGAATTTTTAAAATCGGCCCAGTAGTTTTTGAGTTATTTAATTACATACAAAAATACAAATCTTTCCTCTTTATAATATTAGTAAAGACAGATATAGTTACATTATAGATTTTGTCGTGTAAAAGTCAACAAAAACTACTGGTTTTATTTTATTTTTATCGAAAATAAGGATTGTCATTGTTAAAATTTAGTTTGACTATTTCGTTTATTTACTATGCAATGTATTTGTACAATTTCACTTTTTACGTTTTTATTTAACCTTCAAAACTGTAAACACTTTCGCTGTTTACACTACCAGTGAGCGGTGACCCCGAGAGCGGACCATTAGCTACGGTCCCGGGGGTCACTGGACCGTGGCATCAATGTACACGCTACTCTCGATTGCTCTTCTTTTCGTCTTTAGTATTGATCATGCCACGGTGACCATGATATTTAAAAAACATGGAATGTCTTTAATATACTTAAATCTAATGTATAAAGAGTATATTGCTACTTAGGCGCATGAAATTAAAAAAGTTACTTATTTAAATCCCTATGCGTTATATCTGAGTGTAATCTACTTTACATATGCTTGTTTTTATATCTTTAATTGGCAAATAAGCATAGGGCCTCCGAATTCTTCAAAATAGCGTACGACTATTATTAAACAGTTTGATAACCGTCCAATACAACTACAAAACCATCTTAATATGTCTTTTAAAGCAAAAAGAAAAGAGAGAATACAATCAAGTCTATTCAGATTATGTGTTTATGGTCACCCTACTTTGATCTGCAAATTTGTATCTATTAAAGCATTTCAGAAACATTTGCAATAACAATGTAAACGTTGTGCGGAGATAATTGTTTTTATATCTTTTCCGGGTACTAATGTCGAAACATGATGATTTACTAACAGCCTTGAGAAGCCGGAAGAAATTATAAAGATTGATTTGATCAACTCAGTGTCTATAAAAAAGGTGTCATATTTTCAATAGAACGAACTTATATTACAAATAAACATAAATTACTCTTAACTCTTAAAGTGAAGGAAAACATCGTGTACCTCCACATACTGGCGAGGAATATCAAGACGTATGAAGTCAACCAAAACGCAGTTGACTAGTGTGGTTGACTATAGCCTAGTCACCCTTAGGGTAGATTCAAACCTTTCTTCGATGACATGAAAAGACAAGAGTGTCAAAAATATAATATTTTAGTTTTAAAAAATTCAAACACAAGTAAGGCGTTATAAGAAAAGGTACAAGTGAAATAAACTATGTATTACTACGTTACAAGGGTAAGCAGAGTGTAACAAATAATTTGGACCGTTAAATTTGTAATGACTTTATCAGAAGATCAACACGCAGCGACGAGCTTCCGTCACGACTACGTTCAGGTCACGCAACGGGATGCCTAGATTAGTAATGCCTAAGATTGCTACATCTAACTGATGGTTAAATTTATTATTCAAGCAATTAATTATGCTGTTGACCGCATAGCATGGATTTATTTCCTTTTTAGATTCTTTCTTTACTAGATTGTCCAATTTAATTAGACCCTTTTTGTACATTACCACTGTCGTAATATTTTTTATTCATTGGCAAAAGAAGATTTGAAAATCGATAACTTTTTAATGTATTAGATGGTGACCCTTTACCTAACAATGTTAATATATGATTATTGGAAACATTTGAACCTCATTAAATTATTATTTCACAACCTATTACATATTTTTTTCCTGAATACAACATGTATTCCACTACTTGACGATAGATGGCGTTGCACGTCATGAACAGTAATAAAAATTGCTTACCTCTAATACGTATTGACAAACTATGAATAGAGCAACTGAGAAATTATTATAAATTATATTTGAAAGCTTGTTAGCACGTTATAATATAAACCTAGTCATCATAGATCATGATTCGTAATGACTGTAATTTTAGTTATATTGTCATTTAAAAGTGAACCTAACTACAATGTGTTAAAGTATATATTCATATAATTTAGTTCGATTGTTAGATGCCGTTAGAGGGCGGGACACGCGGCGGGACTCATTTATAGTCAGGTTGTTAAAAGTAATTTGTTAGTCGATTTCTAACACGTTCTGCTAAAAAGCTCAAGTGAACAAAATATATGACAATGAATGTACTGCAGTAACATTCCATAAAAATAATTTGAAAATAAGCAAAAAGAATTTCCGATACCGGGAATCGAACCCGAGCCTCCTGGGTGAGAGCCAGGTATCCTAGCCACTAGACCATATCGGATGTTGGTAGATGGTTACAATTTTTCAACCATTTCATACTTTCACATTACTCTACATCGTGAGTTTACAATAATTGGACTAGTTTTGTATACTAGACATTTCCTCTTCGAGATAGATTTATCATCCCTTATTTACACTCCCTTCTTGATGTCATCATGCAATCCTTGAGTATCTTATAAATATTAGCTGTTCCTCGCAACTTCAACCCCGTGAAATTAAATAAAATAAGAATTATCAAAATCGGTCCACTAGCGGCGGAGTTATGCCGTAACACACATAAAAATAAAATAAAAAAAATATACAGACGAATTGAGTACCTCCTTCTTTTGGGAAACCTTCATTTTGAAGTCGGTAAAAAATAACAAAAACATAGCCTATGTTACTGACAGGTAAGG
>NW_013525369.1:1894049-1901549 GCF_000836215.1 Papilio polytes | reverse complement strand
TTTTTTGTTTTTAAGGGAGGATTCAGTTTGAGAATATTGGATGACTTGGAAAGACCCGTCTTAGATCTAACACCAAGGGCCGGAGGGACGGAGTTTGTTAGAGATGACGTCACGTGAGTTTTCAACTTTTTGATCAACATAATAAAGTTTTTCACTTTTCTGAGCGAGATCTGATCTCTAACATTAATTTCATTTCAATATTTTACAACTCTTTTTCATACATGTTCAATAAAAATGCCACCGATAAATTGTGAAATCGTCTATTGTCAAAATTTTCTGTATTAGTGCCCAGAAGTACGAGGTGCGTTTACCAAGTGACTTCACGTGTGAGAACTGCACATTGCAACTACAGAGAGAGGCAGGCGAGTGGGGCCCTACCTACCGCTTCTGGTCGTGTGCGGACATCGATATAGTTGAACGTAAGCAACCTATAAACAAGTTGAACTGGTTGAAATCAGTAGTAATAGAGTATTTGAATTAAAGCATCCAGACTATCCTCGAGTTCGTCGTAGGACAACGAGGCAATCTGATACCTCATTACCTTCTTTTGCATGTTCCAGGTAAGAAGTTCCACGAGACATGTTCAGGGCATGGTTTTCACATCCTCGGACGCTGCAAGTGTCACAAGGCGCACTACGGCTCGCGATGCCAGTTCGCAGATGAATGCGCGGAGGACGGCGAGTGCGGGCTGCGCGGGAAGTGCCTAGACCTCGCCTCAGTGGAGTCGCCCAGCAAACAGTGCTACTGCCCACACGGCTTCTACGGCAAGGGATGTAACAAGAGTAAGTAATACTAACTTTGAGGATTATGTCTCGCTGTCGATAGATATCTAAGGTTTATAGAATATGCTGGAAGAATATCAGCGTAAATGGTTGCATGGATCCTTGATACAGTGTGACTTGAATTTCTTCAGCAAGAGAATTTGAAATGTAAGACAATGCTGGCATTAGGGAGGATGCGGTTGGACGCCAGCCTCCGGCGTTGTCCAGAAGGGGGTGTCACATGTCTCTCTACGCTAATTAAGCTATTAATAAAACTAAAAAAAATTGGACGCTAAAACCCTAAAACCGCTACTAGGAAATTTAAGTGTTTGAAATTAGTCGAACTATCATTTTAGTAGTTTACCTTTTGTAATGGATTTTCTTTTATTTTCTGGACGTGTTTACCCACCAATAACATTTTGTTTTCAGAGTCGCCATGGAAAGATAGGTCTATCGACTTGTCACTGTACACTAAGAAGGAACTATCGAAGCAGTTTGCTCTCTACTGGCGCGTACTCAAGGAGACAAAAGAGATTGAGTTTGTAATGATGGTTAACGGCACCTCGTATGCAGGTATATTAAACAATCCTAGCCTGCTCATAAAGTGAGTAAAGAACATGATTAAGGTAAAAGGCAATATCTATTGCTTCCAGGCATTGGTTGGAGACCTCGAGGTTTGACTAAACAATGCAAGAATTTCCCAGTTTTAGGACCACCTCCGGACCAAACTAGTGAGTACCATTAAATGTTAATACATATTTTGTGTTTGTGCACAGTTGTAGGAACCATCATGCAAAATTAAATATTTCCATTTCATTAATTTCAGCAAGCACACAGAAACCGGAACCGCTGCCTGAACCCGAACCGAAGTCCGAACCGGGATCGAGCGCCGAACCTAAGTCCGAACCAGAACCCAGTCCGGAACCTAAATCCGAACCGGAACCCAGTCCGGAACCTAAATCTGAACCGGAACCCAGTCCGGAGCCAAAGTCTCTACTCGAGCCGACTGACGAACCTAAAGCAGAACCGACATCGGTGCCTAAGGCGGAACCAGAACCGACTAGCAAACCTGAACCAGAACCGACTGTAGAGAATGATAATAGAAATAAGCGGGTCGCTATGCTTTTCTTAGATGGAATGGATATCAAAAACTTGGGTGAAAACGTCACAGTCACGACCAGCGTGTCTTACCAAGTCTCCAGCTCAAAGGGTGAGATTATATCGAAATTTAGAGATTTGAAAAACAGACAAAGTTATTACTATCAATTAGTTAATACGTGTTTTTTATTCGCAGGAAGAAAACCAAGAGCTGCTCAAGAACTGACCAGTGAGTAATAATATTAGCAAATGCACTAAAAGCACAAAATAATACGAACACACGTGCTAACACATCCGCAACACAAACACGCAGAGATGCATACAAACACTCACAAATACTCTAACGTCGCTCGACTTTACTATTTGTAAATATAATTCCGCATGGTTGCATTACTTTTACAGATACCGAACCGACAAAAAGACAAAACGATTCCAATCCCGTACCCATTTCGACTCCGGTACCGGAACCAGCCCCTGAGCCGGATTCCGTACCGGAACCAACAGTAGAGCCCAAGTTAGAACCGAAATCTACTCCTAAACCCAAGCCCAAGTCTAAATTCGTACCGAAATCTAAACAACTAGCGCAGATAAATGTTAAAACCGAATCGGCAAAACCTCAATTGCAACTTGAACTCCAACCTAAGTTGAAACCGCAATCGTCTGCAAAATCTAAATCAGAACCCCAGATTACACCTGAACCTAATTCAGAACCAGAACCTACGCCTGAACCTAAATCGGAACCGGAACCGACACCCGAACCTAAATCGGAACCGGAACCGACACCCGAACCAAAGTCGGAACCGACTCCCGAACCGAAATCGGAACCGGAACCGACATCCGAACCTAAATCGGAACGGGAATCGACATCCGAACCTAAATCGGAACCGGAACCGACACCCGAACCTAAATCCAAACCGGAACCTTCTCCCGAGCCTAAATCAGAACCACAACCGTTACCGGGTTTCACGACGCATAATCAAACAAAAAATAATCGCGAACCCAAAGAAAGTTCTAAATCAATCCCTGAACCTGTGCCTGAACCCAAATCCGAACCCGAACCTACACCTGAACCAAAATCAGAACCAGAACCTACGCCCGAACCCAAATCCGAGCCAGAACCTTCCTCAGAACCAAAACCTCATTCAGAGCCTGTGCCCACGTCCGAACCAAAATCGGAACCGGAGCCCTCATCGGAACCCAAGTCCGAACCAGAGCCATCCTCAGAACCTAAACCTGAGCCAAATTCCTCTCCTGAACCTACCTCCGAACCCGAACCAACCCCGGAACCGAGTTCTGAACCGGAACCCACCCCGGAACCGAGTTTGGAACCGGAACCAAACCCGGAACCGGATTCGGAGGAGGACTTGGAGAGCTTGCTAGTTAAAGGACTCTCGGATGAATCAGGTATCGTAACCGCTTTGCGTTATATTTTCTGTACGTATAATATATTTATTCATATATGTATATTTTATGCTTTTGTCACTGTGTATTCGTAAATATTAATTTAATATATTTATAGAAGTTAAATAGCTTTGAATTTTAAACTTTGAAATTTAAAAGTACAACTTGTTTTTAACCATATAATTTTTGAAATTTAAAAACAAATTAGTGCTAATTTAAGTATATATTTAACACATCAGAGTACTTAGAAATATGTAAAACTAGCTTTCGCCCGCGATTTCATCTGCGTGGAATTAAAAAAAACAAAAGTGAGTAGCCTATGTGTTCTTCCAGACTATGCTCTACGTCTATGCCAAATTTCATTGAGATCCGTTCAGCCGTTTAGGCTACAAACTCTAACAAACATCCATTCATCCATCGTGACTTTCGCATTTATAATATTAATTAGATTGCTAAACTATATTTTACTTGTTTTAAGTTTACAATAACAAGTTACAACAACAGTTTGTATTATTTACAAATAATATGTATACCTATGTAATTATTTACAGTATGTACAATAATGCCAAAAAAAAAACGCTTTTTATGCTTCTTTTTTAAACATCTTAATGCTTTCTTAGTGTTTTCTTATTCACAAAAGCGTATTATTTAAAAATAAATAGGTGACTGGTATTCCTATCAGCTATTGCTTTTATTGTGCTTGTTTACGCACTTTCAGGTACCGGCTGTCTTCTGTTTCCTTCTTTCCTCTACTCCATCTCTATCCTTCTTAATACTTCTTGATATTTCTATCTCATCATCTTTCGTAATTTTCTTATCGTTTTAACTAATAACCTTTATAAGTGTACAGTATAATTTTGATGTTTTTGTTTGTAAATATTTCATTCAAAACAAATAAGTTGTATAATTATGTATAGGAAATAAATATACAATTTAATGATAACTTTTTTTGGTAAAATTGATGTTGCTATCAAATCTTACTGGCCACTAAGAATATCGCATCCATAAGAAGAAAAAATTACCAAAATTATCTCAAAAGAAATGCGCGCGAAATAGAATAAAAATGCAATTCGAATGTAAAAAGCTATTTTATCCACAGATAAAAAATAAGCTGTATAATATGTAAATAGTTTTATTATGGAATGATAAAAATTATTTGTGGCTTCCGAGCGTATCTAAAAACAGTTTTTTATTAATAATTTAGACCTATGTATGTTTAACGTTTCTCTCGATTTTTTATTCTTCTAGCTATTAGGAAAAATCTTGAAAATCATTTATCATTTTGTTATCAAAAAATATAATAATTAATATCTATTCTTTTCATGTACATAACATACTAAACTGTTCAGTAACTTTTAACTCAAATGTTGTGTTACTTTAGTACGTAGTGTAACCATAACAGCGATATTTGCAGGATATTTCCCAGATCACGAATACGCTCCCAAATTCGATTTCAACGGAATGGACTGCACAGATCTGGTCATTGGCACAGCTCGGGGGAACTATCATAGAGTACTAGATTACTATACAAGGGATAGGTGAGTTCCAACACATTCTTATGCTCAAATCTATTTATTTAAAAAATAAACACTTAGCACAAAAACTTTATTTATCACGTATTTACGAATGTATTAAAAAAAACATTTCTAAGCAGAATCATCAATAATTCTGTAAAATAGATTAAGGATAGCGCCATCTAGCGAAAAATTATGATAAACTTTTGACAGGTCAGTTCAGTTTTTGGTCAATGGCACTGATGACAATGATTGGACCAGTGTCGAGTAAATTTTGATGGGCTGAATAATGTCGAAGTATCATCTGAGCAAATAGGGTTTTGAGTTATAGTTAACTAAATTAATTATGATTGATTTAGATCGACTCCACGAGTAGATACGTTCTGGGGCGGACATGATGACATCACGGCAGCATCCGGCTTCGAGGAGAATGGCGTCACCACTATCATGTTTAGGAGGAAAATCAAGGCACGAAATGATTCACAATATCCTCTCCTTCTTATCAGATTATTATTAAAAGTGTATTTTTATTTATGAGCATTTTGGGGTCAGTTTTCCCTATCCCTATTTTTGTCTACAAAATAATGGACACCCTATTATACTGAAATTTTACTTAGCTCATTATAATTTCTTTATATTCACTTACTAGTTGCTGGTGATATTAGCTTGGGATTAAAAAAAACACATGTAATTCCCACACACAAGTCTAGACGAAATAAAGCGGTTTCGGTAATTACACTAAATAAACAGACAGAAAAGAAAATAAAAACCTATTTTCCATTATATATGCAAATACGTCATATTTACGATGTTTTAATGAATACCTTTGTTCCAGGCGAAGGAGCCAACAGACCATTCTCTGGTAGACGACGAGATGCATGTGATCTGGGCGCTCGGCCAGGAGAACTCTTCGCTGGGGGAGTTCTACCGCGCAGACGAACTCAAGTACCACGGACACGGACAGCGCGGGGTCACCAACATTAACTTCTTTGGTCAGTTATCTGTTATGCTTACATGCACCTTTCTAAAATATATGTACATGTTCATCGTCGCGAAATACATTTTCCCTTCCCTTGAAATATAACGCGGCATCACTTTCTTGACAGTCTATTAAGAAGACTTGGTATTAACCTGGAGATCATGCTTTTCTAGGATTTACTACTATTATTGTATATATATAGGTGATTTGGATGAAACTTGTCTAGATAGTCGAAACATGTAAAACTGCCTGTTTCGACTATCTAGACAAGCCCTGACTCTGTCCCGGAATTAAAAAAAACTAAAGCAAGTAGACTATGTGCTCTTCCAGACTATGCTCCACATCTAGCCGTTTAAGCTACAAACTCTCTGTTCATCTATTCTCTAAACTCTATTCATCTAAACTTTCGGATTTACAATATTAATAAGATAGATACACTATTTCGAAAACGACGCTCGTCCATACTAATATCATAAAGAGGAAAGATTTGTATTTTTTGTATACATATTGAAATAACTCAAAAACTATTGGGCCAATGGCAAAAATTCTTTCACCATTAAAAAGTTAAGTTATTAGTAAAAAACTTAGACTATATTTTTAGATTGAAACATTCATTCCTACATTTCAGAGGAGACAAAATCATCATCTATGGGTGGTCTTCTCCCATTAGAAGATAAATGTGGTGGTCAATGGAAGCTGCCGGCTGACTGCGACCCCAAGAACGGCACCTGCGAGTACCACGCCAGCTGGGAGTACCTCGGACAGAAGCGGGGGAAGGATTCTATCAAATTCACTATCACTACGAAATACAGCAAACTCTGGACCGGGATTGGATTCAGTAATAACCAGAAGATGGTAAGAAAGCATTATTCCTGTCCTTTTTCTACTACTGCAAGGTTAGCTTTCGTCATCTCAGTCACTCCCATCTTGATTAAGTCGCCTTTATACAATCTATCCGTCCTTTTCTAAGTTTACTTCCCGTTTTATTTCTATACTCATAAAGTTCTCCTAATAATCTTATTATACTGCCAACGAGAGTAATCTTACTAATCTTATCTTACTTCTTACTAATATTATAAATGCGAAAGTTGGATGGATAGATGGATGGATGTTTGTTAGTGTTTGTAGCCTAAACGGCTGAACGGATCACTATGAAATTTGGCACAGGTTAAGAGCATAGTCTGGAAGAACACATAGGTTACTTTTTATCCCGAGAATAATTACGGTTCCCGTGAGGATTATTGATTTAGTTTTTTAATGTTTACTCGATCATTCTGCAACGGTTCAACATATCTTATTGAAATTTGGCACAGATATAAAACAAAGTCTGGAGTACACATGGGATAAGCTTCCTCTCCGAGAAATGTCCGGTTCCCGAGGGATACGTAGCTTTTTGTAATTTATGTAGTTTGTATGCTTTCTAATACCACGCGGACGAAGTCGCGGACAACAGCTCGGTTAAAAATAATTGCTTTGCGAAATTAGGACAAAAATTCTTATGCCACCAGCAAAGAATCGATGCTATTACGCATATAGTATGAAAGTAACTCCATTGGTAGAGGCATTGACAAGCAAAAGGTTAGCATGGTATGAACATATTACGCGAAGAGAAGATATTCACAGAAACAAGAAAGTATTAAGATTGATTGGCTACAAAGGTAGAGGAAGACTGAAGTATGGTTTGGGTAAGAGGATGCTAAAAGTGAATTCAGATGACGGCTTATAGAGATGTATGGAGTACATTCTG
>NW_013525369.1:1892144-1893872 GCF_000836215.1 Papilio polytes | reverse complement strand
CGCACAGCAGCGCGCTGCTGCAGGACGGCTTCACCACCATCTCCTTCGTCAGGAAACGGGACACGGGAGATAGCCAGGTTAGACAATTACAACAGAACTTTCTGACATCCGTCGACAGACTCTTGTATGAAGAGATTTCTTATACATTTCTATGATGTATAAACTAGTGCTTGACTACGATTCCACCTGTTAAGTGATCATGTGGTTAGTCAAATAAGTACCCATTTGCAAGTGTTTTTTTCTCAATATGTATTTCCTCTGTTTTTTTTTAATTAATTTTCTTCATTATTTTTTTTCAATTTGGAAGGGATCTTGCGTTTACTTCCAATTGTACCCCCCAATCTTATTAATGTTATAAATGCGAAAGTTTAAACGGAGGTTGTTAGAGTTTTTAGCCTAAACTAAAAGCATCTCGATTCAATTTGACACAATTTTTTTTATACTATAAGTTGCAAAAGGAGCAAGCGACCATCTGAATCCGCCGAAATGGCGAAGCGACTGCCCAAAGATCAGCAATTGTAAATGCGGCGCCTAACCTTAATCGATGGAGACACATAAAGAGGATATTTCTCCTTCTTATGTGTAATTCTAGCGTCAAATCCACTTGTCGATGTAGATCGAAGAATACATAGACTTCTTTTTTTTTTAAAGCTAATTGCTCGTGTACAGGACCTAGCGTTCACGGACTCGCAGTGCTTGTACCTGATGTTCCCGACGCAGGGCGGCGGCTTCGACCCCGTCAACAAGCGCATGAGCAAGCACCAGCGCGCGCCGCTCCTCAGCGACCAGCGCGTCTGCATCCGCCCCTGCGGCCCCGGTCAGTACTCGCCAGGGGACCTTCTAGGGGGAGTAGGCTGATGGTTAGGGGGGGATCAATTGGTCAAGGGGATCTAGTACTAAAATCCTGGATATACTAGAATTGTAAGCACTGTAGTGTTTTTATTTAAATTACATCATCATTTTTGAAACTTAATATTATAATAAAAAGTTACTTATGTTAGGTGTCTGAAGTTTCAATTTATTTCTTAGGTTGACTGGAATTTCAGAGGAGTAAAACTCAAGTTATGTAGTTTAGAAACGTATTTCATGAATCGAAACAAAAACTAACGAAAGGTTAAATGTAGTTAGGAAACTGGCCATTAATAAAGTTAGATCTATGCTTTAGTCAAGGTTGGTCTACTTCGTATTGCCTTCTTACATATTTGCATTTCTTTACAGATAAATTCTTAAACACTGCAAATTACATACATTGTACAATTTCTGACTTACTGAGGCGACTAAGGCGACTTACCTCCCCACTTGACGTCAATGGGCATATTTATATCTATACTAATATTATAAAGAGGACATGTTTTTATATTTGTATTTTTGTATATATTGAAATAACTCTTACTGGGCCGATTTCAAAAATTCTTTCACCACTAAAAATCTACGTTATGGCTGATAGGCAACAGTGGTAGAGCCCGCTTTAATATCTTACCACTGCAGGGTTCGTCCCCAGAAATACCACGACCACACAAGACAGGCGTCAAAAAGAAGCAATTCCGTGTACAGTCTGATGAGTATGGTGCCGGAGGACTAATTTAAGTCCCTTTCTTTTTACTACCCTCTTATAAGGATGGGAAGGGAAAGTGGATTTGATGGAGGAGATACATAGGAAGGGGAAATATCCTCTTTATGTGCGTCTCCGTCAATGAAGGGTAGGCAACGTTGCAATTGCGGATGTTT